>NC_057807.1:246197545-246497545 GCF_018294505.1 Triticum aestivum
CGGATCTGAGGAACCGGTAGAATCTCTGGTGGACCGCATCAGCGATCTCCCAGGCGTCATCCTTGAGGAGATCATCTCGCTTCTCCCCACCAAGGATTGATGCCGAACATCAGTCCTCTCAACTCGGTGGCACCCTCTATGGCACACTACGCCCCTCAATCTCGACTGTCATCAGATATCTATCCTTCCTGATTTGGATCTCCTCAGAGCCATCATCTCTTCTCACCAACAGGGCCATGTTCAATGCCTCTGCATCCCGACAAGCTACCTGCTATCCATACCCGGCAAGGTGGATGCTTGGCTGACATCCCCTGAATTCAGAAAACTCCAGCAGCTTGAGTTCTACCATTACCACGAAAGTTTCATACCACGAACATACCAAGAATTCGTGCCCACACCACCATTGTCCATCTTGTGGTTTTCCTCCTCTCTCCACACCGCCACCTTCGCCCAGTGACATCTACCAGATGATCTGGTACAAATGCTTCGACTCCCACTTCTAAGAAAACTTTAGCTTGTGGTGGTTTATCTGTCGGAGGCCTGACTGCACAGCATCATCCACTCCAGTTGCCCTGCCCTGGAGCGCTTGCTGATTGTTTTGGGAATAGAAATCGGTATCAGTTGTCTCCAAATAAAGTCGCCTCTCCTTAAAAGCATTGGAATTTGTTTTAAAGGACAGCAGCTCATCATTGAAGATGCTCCTTCACTTGAAAGGTTGCTCCTTCATAATTGGTATACACCTTCAGAAATAATTGTCGTCTCTGCGCCCAAACTGGAGACCTTGGGTGTAATTCATGACCCGTTTAATAATCACAAGGAGTTGGTGTTTGGCTTCTCACTTTTTCAGGTACCGTATATTATCATCTACACATTTGTATTCATATGCTGCATTTTTCATTTGTGCGCATAAGTTTTATATCATCTTGGAGTACACTTTAGGTACTAATATTATGTTATATGCTCAATGAAGAGTTCGTCCGTTGATAGCCTATCAATGCTACTGGATTCTGTCAAGATCATATATATCAGAATGTATAGTTTTGATCTGGACATAATTATTTGCTTGCTGCAATGCTTTCGATCTCTGGAGAATTTATACATAGAGGTGATGATTTCATGCACATTGAAAGCCCGTATATATTGTACTAGAATTAACTGTTCAAATGTCGTTCTTTCGACATACTCTTTTTTCAGACCTTAACTATTTTCAATCTTCATGTCTACTTAGGCAGAACCACATGGAGAAAAACATATAACCAATCGTTGGCATAATAAGCACAAGGATTTTCTCAGTTCTCATGACATTCGTTTGAGGACAATAACGATGGGACGATATGCATCCAACCAGGCAAACAGAAGCTTTGCCACATTCTTCCTGTTGAATGCAAGGTTACTATTGTCCATGAGGCTTAATTTTTACAGCAAGAGATTTCTCATGGACGAACATGTTGAACAGCAAAAAAAGAAGTTTCAGGTGGGCAAATGGGCTTCTAAACATGCTCGGCTTCTATCTACAATAAGTTGTAGACATCCTGAAATAAATTTTTTTGCACAGGATGTTGATTTTATGGATTAGACCGATCCATTTGTTTGTGACTACAAAAAAGAGTGGTTGGGTTAGATGTTACTGCCATGCTCAATCTGGGTTTTGTCTAAAAATTTGATGAACAATTAATCCTTGGGCTTTTTGTACCATTCCTATGCTCGACTTGCATGTTGTTGCCCTCGTACTCCCCTCCACCTGCCACTACATTGCCGCATCTTCCATGGCTGCTGTTCATTCCCGTCCAAGGCCTTGTGGTTGTTCTCCGCCTTGGTTAGCTCGGTATGCCCGCCGCCGTCTGGTGTTGTCAACCTAGTCAACAACCAAGAGGAATCAGGAGATGACTGTACGTGGAGAGGCTGACAGTAGAGACCCACCAGGGTCATTGCATTTCGCAAGCAGGTGCCTCGTTATTACAAGCCAAAAAAATACTTCCTCCTAATTGTTTGACAACTAGGATCCACGCCATTGTCAGTGTAGTCAATAAACGAGAAAATTACACAACGAGCGGATAACACCAGGGACCCAGCAGCTCGCCCAGTTGTTTTTCAGTTTCAGAGACGGAGCTCAACTGCACGTTGTGCGGGGGCTGTGGCCCGTCTAGCCCACGCTTACGCTTTTATTAACCACATGACGAGCCCAGTTGATATATTTTTTCTTTCTGAAATTGGCTAGCCCAGTTCTTTTTTTGGAGAATACAAAAACCGAGGCCTACTTGCTTTTCTCAGCCCTGCTGGGCTGCAAATCTTTCAAGACTAGGAGGGATGTAAGTAGTAAGAAATGGGCTTCCCCAGAAAACGGGCTATAAGTTGTAAGAAATGGGCTGTAAATTTTTAAACCAAAGCCAACCGGCAATTGCATTAAAATATCACTTTTTCAGGATTTCTCTACTCTCTACTCTTATAAAAACCAAAGCCAACTGGCAATTACATTAAAATATCATCTTTTCTCCCACAAGATAAACTACTCATACAAATGCATCTTCATGTTCCGTGCAATGAACGGGCATCTTTCTAGTTAATATTCTAAATTTCATTCATTTTTTTGCGAAGAATTGTTTTTTGAATTTTATTTTGATATAATTTTTTGAAAATTATTTTTAAGGTGACTCGAAATTTCGTGATTAAAAGAGTTCGGACCCCCAGCGAAATATGCAAAATTTCGTTGAATTTTTTAGCAGTGCCCAGAATATATGGTCTGTAATGCTAATAAAAAGAATATGGGCTTCAAATATCCTTAAGAATTAGCAAATGGGCTGTAAATTATTGAAAATAATGGCTAATGGGTTGTATGCTATTTTCCACAGATTTGGAGGCTGACTTCTGGGCCTACTAGGTTGACGATGACGCTGCCCTAAAAATTTTTTGATGTGTATGCAAGGCTTTGTCAACTTAGTCAACACACGACAGTGACTGTTGGATGTCCATCCAACGGCCGCCTGCTTCTTCAATCTCTGATCTTCCTGGTCCAGCCGCCCAAACCAGCGCCGGCGGGACTGCCTGCTCCCTCCTCCCATGGCTGGCTGTGCTACCGCTAGGCCATCCCTCTAACCACCCACACATCCTGTTATTTTCTGGCGATGTCAGCCTCACCCCGCAGCCGACCAGTCAGCGCTCGTTCTCCCCTCACCGTGGGCATTTGCTGCGGTGGCTTCGCCGGCTCCAGGTGGTTCTCTTCCTGGGCCTCGCCCTCGTCCACCGTGTTTGTGCTCTCGGCGCGGTGAGGTCAACATGGTCAACAAACAACAGCCATTGGAAGAGGCTGACAGTAGGGGCCCACACAGGAAAATGCCTCCTTATTACGTGCAAAATAATGATTCCTCCACCTGATAGATGGGAACCACCAGAAGGGTCTCTATATTTCACGAAAAAATGTTCCCCCTCCAGTCAGCTTGGACCCACCGGAAATGCCTCCTTATTACGCACAAAAAAATGAATACTCCCCCTGCTAGCTGGGACTCACCTTGGTGGGAGGCTGACTTGTGGGCCTACTAAGTTTACGGGGATGGAGGGCTTTGTCAACTTAGTCAATATGAACGATTCTAGCTCCAGTGACCATACGATGTCCATCCAACGGCCGTAGTGCTTCTTCAACCTCTGGTCTTCATGCTCCAGCTGCCCAAAGCAGCGTTGGTCGTGCCGCATGCTCCTGCCTCCCATGGCCGGTTGTGATGCCGCGGAAGCCTCACCGCCCCTACTACTCCCACCGCTGGCCAGGCCATCCCTCTACTCACCCACACCCCCTGTTATTCTGCGGCGACGGCAGCCTCACACCATAGCCGAACCAGTGAACCCTCGTACTCCTCTTCGCGTGGGCATCCACTGCTGCGTCTTCCCTGGCTCCGCGTTGTCCCCTTCCTAGGCCTCGCCGTCATCCACCGCCGTGGTGCTCTCGGTGCGGCGTGGTCAATGTGGTCAACGACCGACTTCCGTCGGAAGAGTACTGTGCGTGGAGAGGCTGACAGCTAGGTCCACGGCGGCCGCAAGGAAGTGCCTCCTTATTACACACAAAATAATTGTTCCTCCACCTGACAGCAGGGACCCACCGGACGGGCCACCGTATTCACGAAAAAAGTTTCCCCCCTGACTGCTAGGACCCACCAGCTACACCTTCGCATGCAAGGAAGTGCGTCCGGGCAAAAAAACAAAACGATTCGCCCCCTGACTGCTAGGACCCACCAGCTACATCTTCGCACGCAAGGAAGTGCCTGATAGTCGGGACCCACCTGGTCGAAGCGTACGTAGCATTGTCATTCTGGTCGAGAACGTGTACGTACATATATACTGGTCGATGTAGAGGTGCGTACGTGTCGTAGTAGAGGCGCGCACGTAGCATGTACAAGTACGTACAGCGGCCAGGGTGCAAGAAAGAAAATACGGCCACGTACGTACATACGGGCAGGGTCTCGAACGCCTACCCGCGCATACGTACGGCTAGGGCTCGTGTACATGGCTGGGTTGGAACGGAGAAACAGCGTCGTCATCGTGTTCATGGGGAGGCAACGGAATGCATCGTGTTCATGGGGAGGCAACGTAATGCGTCGTGTTCATGGGGAGGCAACGAAATGCGTCGTGTTCATGGGGAGGCAAAGGAATGTGTCGTGTTCATCGGGAGGCAACGGAACGCGTGGGAGCCAACCGGCTGGGTCGGAACGGAATGCGTGGTCGTGTTCATCGGGAGGGCTTGGATGGAACAGGCGATGGAAACGAGGCCTGGCATACCGCAGAACAGAGGAAACAGACCTCCTACGTTCGGAACAGGGTCCTGTTGATAGGGAGGGGTCTGGCGTACCGCAAAACGGAGGAAACGGACCTCCTACGGTCGAAACGGGGGTCCTGTTGATCGGGAGGGGTTTGGCGTACTGCAAAACGGACGAAACGGACCTCCTACGGTCGAAACGGGGGTCCTGTTGATCGGGAGGGGTGTGGCGTACCGCAAAACGGACGAAACGGACTTGTGTTGGAGTGCTACGGTCAAAACGGGGGTCCTGTTGATCGGGAGGGGTGTGGCGTACCGCAAAACGGACGAAACGGACTTGTGTTGGAGCGCTACGGTCGAAACGGGGGTCCTGTTCATCGGGAGGGGTGTGGCGTACCGCAAAACGGGACTCCACGGGATACTGTTCATCTCCACCGTCGACCTCCTCCAGCCTCCACGGGCTACCGTCGACCTCCTCCAGCCTCCACCGTGCGCTACTCCACCGGCTACTGTTCAACCACCCCTCCACGGGCACCCCTCCACCGTCTACTGTTCATCCAGCCCTCCACACCACGGGGTCCTATTCAACCACCCATCCATGGGCACCCCTCCACCGTCTACTATTCATCCAGCCCTCCACACCACGGGGTCCTGTTCATCCTGAGGCAACGCCACCGCTCACTGTTCATCCACCCCCCCCCACCCCCCCGCAATGCTCATTGTTCATCCAATCGATCGGCTTCAGTAGCAGCAGTAGTGAAGGAATCGCTCGATTGGGTTCAGTTAACAGCCATCAATCGATCGCTCGGTTCAGTAACGTGTAGCCTACAGTGCAATCGCTCGGGTTCAGTTAGAGTCCAACGCCTCACTCGGGTTCAGTTAGAGCCAACGCCTCACACACACACGCGTACATGTACGAGGGAAACGCGCATCGCTCGGGCCCCGACCTCCCACCATAACCAGGAACTCCCCGAAATTTTCCTCGCCCTCGCTTCTACCACGGTTTTTCCCATCATGGACGGCCCAAAGAATGTTATGCAGCTGCGTCTCCGGCCCGCCCAGGACGAAAAGCCCATTTTCTGTCATGATTTTTTGTCATAGAAGTAGGAGCCCACCACATCTATGATGATGCCGGGTTTTGTCACAATTATCGTCATAGAAGTGTCATATGTATGACAGAAAAAAATGTCGTTCGGCCCAAAATGTCACGGATGTGTCTTTTCTTTGTAGTGTGTGCGGGAACACGGAGTTCTGGACACGAAGCCATGAAGAGGCCAAGTCCTCCTGGACACCCCGGGTGCCCGGCCGTTACAGCCCTGGGTGCCCGGCTATCGCCACCTGGGCGTCACCCCGGCCCACCCCGGGTGCCCGGCCCTTTGGCCCCAGGTGCCCGGGCCTCCTCCCAGCCACCAGCTGCCGCACTCCGGGTGCCCGGCCCCTTGGCCCCGGGTGCCCAGGCCCCCCCTCTCCAGCCGCTGGCCGCTGCCCCGGGTGCCCGTGCCATCAACCCCCGGGTGCCCGGCCTCCCTCCAACAGGCCCTCGGCCCGGACCGGGTGCCCGGCCCTCTTCGTCCCGGGTGCCCGGGCCCCCCTATGCGCCAGCCCTTGTCCACCCCGGGTGCCCGAGCCTCACACCCCCGGGTGCCCTCCCCACTCCGAGGGCCTGCGTGCCTTTTTGGGTTTTTACCCATGTATCCCCCTCCTCCTCTTATTTGGTCTGTAGACTATATATACCCCTTCCCTAGCTCATTTGGAGGATAGCAAAGTATTGGATAGACAAAGAGAGAGCTTTGCTCATCTTCCTCCTTTTGGAGATCTAGACCTCCTCTTGGAGATCGAGGCCTCCTCTTGGAGAAGCTCCTCTTGGAGATCAAGCCCTCCTCTTGGAGAAGATCCCTAGGGATTCAAGCCCTCATCTCCTTCATAGGATTTGGGATGAACTCTACCATGTATCTTATTTCCCTTTGATTGTTCACGTACCTTGTGGATCTTGTGTGTTTGTTGGTCTAGTGGATGTGTGATTCGACTTGTTCTTGAGTGTTCCTCTTGTTTTCTCTCTTGTGTTCATCTTGTTTTTGGGATTTCCCCCTCCAATGCGTGAAAGATCTTCACTTAGGGTTCCACCCTACAACAGAGAGCCCATGTGTGATGTAATATGGTGCGTGCATTAATATAATCCAACACAAGTACACAAAAAATAGGCTCCAGAAGTAACGATAGTTGGCACATGGTAGGTTCATAATCTACTGTATAGAGAGTTTATTGCCAAACCATGATAACAAGAGCACACAGCAACTAGGTACATCGTAGTGTACATAAAAGGGGTACACCATAACCAGCATATATAAATCGGGAAAGCGGAACTGGTTGGAAAATACGGTGGTGTATTACCACTACTAATTGAAAGCATATCGATCACGTATAGGCCAGCTCTATCAGCTGTTGACTGCAGATGTCCCTACTCCCCTTCCTGACAAGGAACATACTATACGTACTAAATACAGAATAACAAAAGAGGAACATGTTAAAGAATAGAAGAGGAAGCATATTCTTGAGGTTCCGCTTCTTTGCATGCAATTTTAGTTGCCCACTCATGATGAATCACATCGCCCAAAGAAATGCAATTCCATGGTGTCTCTACATCTGTGGCCACATGCATTTGGAAAATCAAGTGGGAGCATTAGGTGACCAATTAAATGTGTGTCTGTTAACTAATATCAGTATCATATCACAATTCGTATATGAGGAAGCTTTGGACTTATGATTGGTGTGTTGTTTAGCTTCAAGAGTGGACTGCTGCTAGTGCGACACAAAGCAGCTACACAGATCATAGTGTAGATATAACAGGAAAACCATAAGCATCACAAGTAAAATCAGGAAAGTGGAACTTGCTGGAAAATATGGGCTACTATTGCCGGTACGGCTAGAAAGGCTTCAGATACCAGCTCTCTTCAACTGAAGGTGCGGTACTGTTAATATCAGTGTAACTCTCAAAGGCGACACAACTCCCCGCATTTCCTTGCTAATCTTATAGGATTCAAGTGGGCATGCCACTACAATTCCTATTCTTATGTTTACAAAATCCTACGAATCAAAGAGGCCCGAGGACTTGAAAGTGTCCATCACAACCGACCAAATAGACCTATACACTGCATATGTCTCTGCTCCTCTTCACTGCAAGGAACATATTGTACTGCTATCATACTCCCTCTGTTCCAAAATAGAAGTCATTGTAGAGATTTCCACTATGGATCACATGCATATGTATACAGATACATTTTAGAGTGTAGATATACTCATTTTGCTCCATATGTAGTCCATGGTGGAATCTACACAAAGACCTGTATTTAGGAACGGAGAGAGTACTTATTAAAAAGAACAGAAGAGGAACATGCTAAAGAAGAGCAAGCAGATTTTGGATAATAAAATGTTCGTTGCGTAGTGCCCACACATGACGAACCAGAGTGCATTAAGAATGCAACTCCCCGTTGTCTCTCTATATGTGGTGCACGTGCTTTTCAAAAGTAACATAGGAACATTAGCTGACCAATTAAAAATTATTTGTTTTAGTAATATAAGCATCATATCAGATTCGTATTTGAGCAAAAAGTTTGGAATTATGAGTGGCACGTTATTTAGCTTGATGGATTGAGGAGCAGTGCTAAGCAGCTACGATGATGGTACTGAATATAAGGGAATGTCTGCATGCAAGTCGCATGACTTTCGTCATTTGGGTCAGTCGACCATTTCAGGCGGTTGGATGAAGATCCTATGTCTCAACCCTTCTTCTTCCTCGTCTCTGATTCTTCCCCTATAGAAAACCGCATGGCCCGCTAGCCGAACCACCAGCCCCGACCCCCCCCCCCCGCCCTCCCCTGAACCGCCCCCACCACCTGTGTTCCTCCGCCACCCCCACCACCGCCCCCACTCGCATCGAGTTTTTTTCGTTCGGCGAGGCCCCACCACCACCAGGCCACTGCCCCCCACAACCACCGACCCCACCCGAGCCCCTTCCCTCCGGCGAAGTCCGGTGAGCTCTCAAAAATTGACTGATCCAATTTTGAAATTTAGTCTACTGTCATTTAAGTAGTGTGGAATATAAAATGGGAAAATGATAAGCATTGCGAGTATAGTGTTGAGCGTGCCATGGCGGATCTAAAGGTGCAAACCGGACAAAGGAAACTTCGCAATCAATGCTCGCTTTCAACTAACAAGTAAGATCCTAAGTGATGGACAAGAATTCATGGTAAAAGCAGTAGTGATCTATTTTGTTGCTGCATAAATAAGTTGAGCAGATACAAAAGAGTACCCCCTCTGGTGCGGCGTCGTGTATGCATCTGCTGAGAATTTGATGGTGCTGCAGTAGCAATGGCTGTGGGCAGCGTGGAAGCAGATCTAGGAGGGTAGACGGTGACGGCGGGGGAAGTATCTGGGGGCGATGGACGAGACGGTCGTAGGAGCGGCGCCGGCAAGGTGGACGACGGCAGGGATGAAGCGAGAGGATGGGATGCAAGGATCCTGGTCCAAAGCCGTGGATGAGAGAGGTCGATCTCTTGTAATGGACGACTGTGTCGGGGTATCAGCTCCGGGATGGTCGAGGAGGACAGCGGTGGATGGGGTGGCGGACGGAGGAGGCTGGGGTGGAGAGGGTGTTTTGGCGCCCACAGAGTACGAATGGGGAAATGGAGGGAGAGAGGAAGGGGGAACCATGTCTTCAGGGCACGCTTGTCTCAACTACGAGGAAATTTACAAACTTAGCCCCCATTCAAAATTTCCTACATCACAGCAATATTAGTCGGTTGGGGATAGGATGATAATCTCGCATACACTGAATATTTGCCGACAAATATTTCGGCCGAGGAGAGTTTATTTTGGCGCCCACCGTGTATGAATCCGGGTGAGAGGCGATTTTGCCGAGGAGACACTGTGTTTTGGCGCCCACCACGTATGAATCCTGGTGAGAGGCGGTTATGTCATGTTTGAGTGAAATTACAAACCTGCCCCTATGAACACCTATTGAAATCGAGCCGACATGTGTTGCATGTCAGGGACATGCAATAATTTCCATGTCCCATATTTTGGTTTCGGGCGGTTATTGCGAGTTTGGCCGCTTCGTTCAATTTTTTGAGAAAAAGCTTGCACGTTTACCGTGCCAACTCAATTCCAATCCATTTTGTATTCTATTTTTTCGGGCAGGATCCATTTTGATTGGAATAAAATTCTATATACATCATTTTTTATATATATACTTTTAAAAGCACAACAAAGAATTCTGCTCCTTTATATATATAATATGACTTACAAATACAATGATCTCAAAATCATAAGGTTGAATTCAAACAAATTAAACCAAATTATGTTCTACTAGAATGTATGGATCAGTAATATCTAGATGTTAAATAACATAGATGCACGTGAATTCATATGAGTATGCATGTTTGATTGATCAATTTTGCTTCGAGTATGATTACATGTATCATCATCTCGAATTCAAATATTTGAATCCCTTTTTATGTTGACATTTTCTATACACGCAACTAAATATTCGAATCTCCTTTCATGCCCATCTCTCTTGCGTGCTCCTTCATGTAGCTATCACTCTCTTTTCTCCAGCTCACCCGCACACTCACTTCATACTTCTCCTATTTTTGCAAACAGGGTCTCTCGACGTCTCCCTTGAGAAGTGATACACTCTCCCTATCATTATACATTACACGGTTTTCATTATGCTCTCACGTCTCTATCATTCTCTGGTATCACTAGGTACATAAGCTTTCTTTTTCACCGCCACACACACACTTTCACTCGTCTTTCACTTTATCTTTCTCCCTAGAGTTCTCTCACACACCCTATATCTTTCTAGATATGACTCCTACCACTAAAGTTACTCTCTCCCGCACACATGATGTTTGTTGCGGTCTCCTTTTCGCCTTCATCTTAGTTATAAAACTGACATTGTTCATTTGTTTACCGATCAGACAAACTCTCCCCCTTTCTCTCTCTCTCACACACACACAACTCCTGCTTCCACTCCCCCTCCGGACTACCGTCTCTCTCACACACACAAAACTCTCGCTTTTGCATCCCTGACTCATATTTCTCTCACAAACATTGATCGACTAGCCTCCAGATAGGTTTAGGCATCCACACACTCTTGCTTCCACTATCTTGTACATGTCTCTCTCGCGCTCCTTGTATCTATGTAGATTTTTCGTCCCTTCTTGAGACACGCCCTCTTGATCGTGCACACACACACTATCACTTCATTTTATGGTGATACCTCTCGCGCACACACACTCTTTGTGTCTTTGTCACACACGCACTTCGTCCTCCTCCTCTCTCCCTCTCTCTCTCACACACACACCACACACACATGGGATTTTTGCAACAATATACCACTTATGGAATCTTGAAACCAACAACATTCCTCCCTTATCTCATCAAAACCGCCAAAGGAGTATATTTTGAGTGAAACATAACATATTTTTAGTGATATACCTATTTCAAAACAAGACTCTTTTCTATCAAATCAGTGAATATGTATTAATCTACTTTGAATGTGTGGCAATGCATTAGCACATTGCTAGTTATTACTACTATATAATTTTTTTGGACACCAGACAAAAGTTGGAGTATACATACAAAGAGAAGAGGTGCACGCATGTACTCGGTCTCGCGCTGTCTCGCACAAATGAGAGTTACGTAAAGGCACCATAAACAAATAAACCCTACAACCCTAGGTGCCCGATTGCTGCATGCGCGGGTACCGGGTATGTGGTGGAGCGCACCTTTGCAGGAATAGTCAGCTCGCGTGATAATTTGATCCGTAGGAGTTGATGGTCAGGACCACAGGTGAACGACCTGGAGGCGGTGGCTCACCAGTCGCCACTGATCGAGTAGCCATGTTTAAAATGTCATTTTTAGCGGGTTAAGAGTTCCAATTTTCAATGGCGCATTATACTAGTTTTTAGAACGGTTGGTATGGAGCGAAAATGGAATTCATAACTACTATCTCTGTCCTGGTTTACTAGTCCCCATCGTATTTTGGGTCAAAGTTTGTCCATGAATTTTACTTGTAAAATGTGAATGGAAAATGAGATGTTGTTATACCCAAACAAAAAAAGGACTGGAGGGAGTGATTGCTCTGACACGGACACGACCTCTCATAGCGCAGGCATTGAACTAGTGCGCCGGCCAAGAGGGCCCCACTTGCTGCAGGCCAGGCTGAATCCTCGCCGCATGCAACCAGCTTCAAACTGCCCTGCCTGCCTCCATTGAAATCGCGTGTGTGCCGGCAACACGTCCTTCCACGAGTTGGCCGGCATTTTAGAACACAACGCCGGTTGGCTCCTCTCGTCTGTGCGCTATTTAAATGAGGCCAGACGCCTGGCAAGAACCACACCACACCGCTGCTCCCCATATCCTCCTTGCACCATTTTCTCCACACTCTCCATAGCATCCGGTGAGTAGGAAGACGAGTTCACCGGCATAAAAGCCGGCTGGGTGCCCCGACGAGCCAAGCAACTCGCTGCCCCACCTTCCTCCCTGCCCCAGGCCGTCAGTACCATGAGCGAGGCTGCACGCGGGCAAGCGGAGGAGCAAGACGCCGCTCCAAGCTAGCCCCTGGTGCATCAACTCGACGCTCCAAGCCTGCTTGCAGAGGAGTGGCCAGTTGCTCCATGCCGGCACACGAAGGACCATGGCATCCAGTGCACCGTGGTTGGTCGCGCCATCCGACGCAAACGTTGGCGGAACCGTGGCATGCTGGCGGAGGTGGCCAACACATCCGCGGCCACCGCCGACACCGAGGAATAGTAGACCACAGGAGCCGCCGCTGCTCTAAGCCCATGAATGCTACGACCACCACGTCGCCGATAGACACCGGGTGTGTTGCCCGGTTTGGCTCAAAGCATCGTGGACCCCAGCCACGGCCGACATTACAAATTATACCTGCTTCCAAAAGTTATTCGTGTTTAGTCAAAAAATGTCCAAAATATAATTAATTATGTATGGTCTTGACTTGTTGTGCTCTCACTGGTAGTAGGAACTAGAGATTTTTTTCTTTATTTATAACTCTCCTCACATTTTTTGGCTTTGAAGTGAATCATGGTTGTCAACATTATCTATGAATGTGTAGATATCTGTGAACATGAGTTTGATGTGGAACTTGAACTTGGAATGTTGGGCTTGCATGTGAACTATACCATGTCCAATGCTTCGTCTGTTATTGTTTGGAAAGTAATTGTTGTTATTACATGACCAGAAAAAATTATTTTATCCCACATCAATAGATGCACGGACATCACAATAGGCATGCTGACTAGATAAACATTTGAACCTAGCTATTATGAAGGAAAATTTGTATTGACAGCAGTTTTCGATAGCAGGAGACGCCTAGCCTGCTCTGCCTCTGCTAGCTTCTTGCTGGCTTCTTCCATCTGTTCTTTGGATTGGGTGAAGAGAGCATCCGATTGCTCTTTTCACTTCTTCAAGAACTCGGCTACATGCTCAAGGGTTGTTGCACGCTTTCTTTCAGCCTTTACTAGAGCCACGAGGACGCGAACAGTTGACGACTCCACCTGGCTTGTGTGTAATCCAACATCATCTAGAAATTTGCACCTTGTGTCTAATCTAGCATCATTAGGGAACGGGCACCTTGTGTGTAATCCAGCCTCATTTTGGAAACATGATCTCGAGGTTGACCATACTTCCCTCCTCACAGGAACTGCATCCTGACATGAAGTTACTTCTTTTTTAGATGAATAGTCAGAGCAACCCAGATCCATTTAGTAGAAGCCAGATAAACATGACTCGAAGAAGAGGATTCAAAAGGAGAAATATAAAACAGACTCCAAGGTGAGAACGCCCACTTCGTACATCAAGCTAAAAATGAAAGCATTCGAAGTACACGAGGCTAAGAGAAACAGAAACTACAACATATACACATCAAAGAACATGAGGCTAAACGAAAGTAATTAAAAGGGTGTTACTTACCAAAGTTGGCTTTACAGGTTCGATGCAGCCCCTCTTTAACTTGTTGCGTTCCTTGAAGATGTCCCCAATATCCCGTGTTTGGTCTTCATTGCTCCTCCGCATGTTCGCACTCATAGTTTTAAAATCTCAACATGGCAAGAAAAATATAGTAATACTCACGCATCTTGTGGGCAACATTAAAGCACTCATCTTCCATGTTAGAGCACCTCCAACAGAAGCACAGCACGCGGAGACCAAATAAAACAAGAACCATAAGGAAAGAAAAAACTGAAAACTTCGATTGGGATAAACTTCGAAGACAGGCTTGTGCTAACGGCCACATGAAAGAAAGAAAGTCTGAAAGAAGAGACTCTGTTGATTGGGAAGCAGTACGGTGTGCAGATGTACGAGCCGGCGTAAAAAAAGCATTTAAAGTGTTGGAATAGCCAGTTTTTGCGGGCCGCGAAGTGCTGGCTCCAGCGACCACTACACAAAATCGTGCTAACTACACTATCTTGATACACATTCGACTCTGAGTCGATACTGGCATAGATAGATACATAGATAGTTCTCAGCATAGATCTAGCATAGATAGATAAAAAATAGATAGTTCAACTACTCCTCGTCGTCCGACTCCGCCTCGGTGATGTCCTCCTCCGACATCTCAATGTAGGCGTCAAGATACTGAACATCGTCGGAGTCCTGGGGCGATGTTGCTCCTAGCTTGATGTTGAATTGAGCGGCCGCCTTCCGCGTACACCTGTCCTCGCGATAGGCGGCTCGCTCCGCCCTCCTCTTCTCCCTCTCCGCCCTCCTTTGCACGTAGAACTCATGCTCATTGATGATGTCCTATAGGAAGCGTTGGCACCATAGCACCATGGCTTCCTCGTCCATCTCGGCGATGCCGAGACGGTACTCCCGCCTCCGGTTGTTGCGACGATCCTCGTCGGTGATAAGCCGCGGCGGAGGCGCGAGCTCCTGCGCCTGCTCCTGCGTCGACACGTTGGGGAAGTTCATGCCCCTATGAGGCCGTCGGAGGTGCCACGCCACCGTGTCGGGCGGCCTCGCGGGTGGTGTCAAAAGTGCCGAGGCCTAGGCACATCTCGTGAAACCAGATCTCGACGGAGAAGCCACCGGAGGGGCACATGCGGATGCCATGGTAGCCCCAAGTTTCTCGGCGGCGCGGCGGCATGGTGGCGTGGCAGCGGCGAGGCAAGAAAGAGCAGGGTGAGAGCGGTGGAGAGACACAAAGTGGTGGGAGGGCGTTGGATTTTATAAAGCGTGCCAGGCACCGCGCGCCAAAACTAGCGCGCGCCCGACCCCTTTTTCCCGCCCGCGCTCGATCCTTTCCCAACGTCCCTGCTATCTCTACTCTCTTCTCTACTCTTATATATATTATATATAATATTATATATTTATTTTATATTTATATTTATCACTATTTCTTATCTTATGAAAAACAGAGTTGGTGATGATGGTGTGCCTGCAACCTGCAATATAGGTCGTCCAATTTATATCTGACAGATGGGAAGGAAACTATGGCAATTTTGCAAAAAGATACTTGCACCTCTCTCCATGTTTGCAGATAAGGCCTTCCCTCGTTCATCCTTTTCTCCCACAAGATAAACTACCCATACAAATGCATCTTGATGTTCCGTGCAACGCATGGGCATCTTGCTAGTTCTAAAAAACTATCCATCAGTTGCCACACTACTGGTTGCAGATGAAGAACCTACCCAAGCACAGCGCAATACAGGAGCGACGCACAATTACAAGGTGATATTCTGTTGGAAAATGCAATCTATAACCAATTACTTTTACGGGAACAATAGCAACCAGGAAATTTGAAGGGTAGTATGAACAAAATTAGAACTGCACATGTACTACTAAGAGATTCAATATACACATTACCAATTGAGGAGGAGTACGATGGTCGTGGCGGCCACTATGCATCATGGTCGGCAACGGGAGTCGGTTCATTGTCCATGATGGTGGTGCTTCTGCGCTTTGCGTCGGCTTCTGAGAAGCAGATCCGAGACCGTGGAAGACGGTGCCGGGGAAGACGCTCCGTGTACGACAACGATGGTGGACCGGCTCTAGTGCGGCGTACGATGTCGTCAATGAGGCAGATGCGCTGCAGTGGACGAGTGCGCCTACGTAGAAGGGGAGGAGCATGAAGGTTGTGGTGCCATGGACAAGTCTATTTTGCTGTGGGGATAGAAAATGGGGGTATTAAGGTGTACTACTCTGGGTGCCGGGGTGGGTTGGCTGGGTACGGTGAACCTAAAGTTACCAAAACAGCCCCCTACCAACCAGCATCCTTAGGCATGTCCAAAGGGTATGACAGTAACTTCGCACTACTCGAATTAGGGTTGTGGGAGATTTTCCCGCTGACCTCAAAATTTTGTAACACTAAACTCCCCATTTGGCGTGTTGGGTGATTGGGCTAAGCAACTAGCGCTACTAGTACTCCCTCCATTTTTATTAATTCTGCATATTAGGTTTGACCTAAGTCAAACTTCCTAAAGTTTGACAAAGTTCATAGAAAAATACAAACATTTACCATAACAAATATGTATGATCTGAAAGTACATTCAATAATGAATCTAATGGTACTTACTTGTTATTGTATATGTTAATTTTTTTATAAACTTTGTGAGAGTTTACAAAACTTGACTTTGACCAATGCTAATACGCGGACTTAAATAAAAACGGAGGGAGTACACATTTGTTTTCTTAGTTTGTAGTGGAATTAATCATTTATTGTAATCATGAAATAAATATATTAGGCTACTGACTTCGAATGTAATGGTTTATACAATTCAATAGTTAGAATCATTGTTGAATTCCAAGATGTATATGAGGTCTATAATACTTCACAATATGCTCAAACTCACATAATCCTAGTCAAATGAAAATCTAAATGCATTTCATAGTTATTACTTTGTAGGATGCAACAAAACCAAGCATAATGCTACATGATCCATTATAAAAGCAACATTTTGAACACATCCCAATGTGTGAACGAAACATGTAGAGAGAGCTTGCGAAGACGGAGAAAATAGGGCGGGAAAAATTGTATGCATGTGGGCGAGAGATTAGGAGACAAACCTAGAGAGAGAGAGAGAGAGAAAAGTTAGGTCTGTGAGAAAGATGGAGACATGTAATATACATGAGATGCGTGTGCATCCGGATTTTCTACACGTGGAAGGAGAAGAGACAACGGGTTTGATGAGAGAGCTGGAAAGACATGGACGAGAGGGGAAGGATCTCATGGGTTGAGGGATTGATAATTTTGTGCGGGAGAGAGAGGGGGGAGGAGTCAGTCAGCCATCGTCACATTATCCTGCTTCCAAATGGCCTCGCATTTGTGCAGTGTGGTCGCCGTCTTTGATCTCCTCGATGCGCTCTTTGAAGATTGAGGTGGTGTGCATGCTGGGGTGCAGAGAAGCACAAGCGAGAGTGGTCGCCATATAACCTTGGATGGGGATGAATTGTGTGCTCGGGAGAGGGGGGAGTGTGTGTAGTGTGTGTAGTGTGTGTGTGTGTGTGTGTGTGTGTGTGTGTGTGTGATATTGAGAGAAATCAAACCTATGGAGAGAATGTGTGCGTATGTGATGGAAAGCTACATGCTAAATAGGGTTTTCACGAAGAGATTGTGCGTGCGAGATAGAGAGCGATGCGTGGGCCTTGCGGTGGGCAGGGGTCGGGTGAGGGTGTCAAAATGTGTGCATTGATGCATGTGTTACATGCGATCGTGAGAGGTACGGACGAATCGAGAGAGATGGTTGTTGTGTCACTGATGCTCCTCTCTCTCTCGCACACACACATAAGTACAAATAGAAGACCGTTCTCTCATGTATACACAATGTATCGACATCTCTCTATGTCTCACTCATGCATGATCATTTGCACATTCACACCTCTCTATGTCTCTATCAGACGCACACCATCTCCACATTGCCCTTCCGCCACAACACACATATGGGCACATACATGCGTTCTCTCTCAGTCACACACACAGAATCAATATTAAAAACATGTCTAGGGTGCACCTAAAATGTCCAAATCCAGATAAGCACAAACTGAAGCTAAATTCAAATATATGGAAATATTGTAGCGTGAAGAAATTTTCCAAGAAAAAAAGGAGAGTAATATTCGGGGATTGTTTTCACACACACAAAAAGGTTCAGTGGATGTCCTTCGAGTGCGACACAGTGACGCACCGTTTGATCGACCGCGCGGCCGAGGTGCACGCGCTTGCAAATGATTCTGTATCGATGATGTGCTAACTAATGTGGTAGTATAAGCACTGCCCCAGTGTAATGTTTACATGTACTAGTCCGGTGTTCTTTTAAGTTTGACAAACCCTATATAAAACTATACTAAGCTCCCATACGGGCACTCATCAATATGCCGCTGCCACCGTTGCGCATGCCGCGCCCGCCTGCTCCGGGCGACCATTTCTCGCCCATCATCGCCGTGTCCCCGCCATCCCTGTGCCATGAAGCCGAAGGCTCGCCCGCTCACATCGTCTACAGTCCCTCCTTGCGATGCCGCCACGCTGCCAAGCACGGGAGCAGCTGGTGGAGCCACGTCTATGCCCATAGCATACGAAGAGGAGGACAAGTGCGTGCTCCATCACGCCGGCGAGAAGGAGCTAGCATGTCATTGTCGTCTCCGCCCGCACAGAGGAGGGGCGCATGGTGACTGTCGCGGCGGAAGCTAGTCGCGCACGCGCCGATCCCGCAAACTGGGTGCGGACGTGGAATCTACCTTCGAGACCTTGAATGCCATGTGGATCCTGCAATCTCAAGGAACAATTTGGGTCAGTTGACTCTTGTGAGCCATTGGATGCAACATGGATGGCCAGAAGGGCTTCTTCAACCTCCAAAATTTATGCACTGTTCATCTTCTCTCTCAGGCATATCGAGCCGCCAGCCCGCCACAGGCCTAACCGCCTGTCGCCGCCGCCCTGCCCTCCCTAAACCGCCTGCCACCACCATGCTCCCCCACCCCCGCCATCCATTTAACCCCGGGAACGATCCATTTTTCGGCGAACTACATTCCACACCCAACACTCATAAGATAGATCATGGGCACCCTGCCATCCTAATATAGATACTGGAGTAGCTTCTCTGACGTCTTCTTCCTTCGCTCCGTCGAACTTCTTTTACAAATCGACTGACCCAAATTGTACTACTAGTATGTATTAAGTATAGTAGGAACATGAAGATACGAGTAGTAGTACCAACTATAAGAACAGTAGTAAGACATACTAGTACTCTTGTACGTACTAAAGAGTTCAAATAACGAGAAAGAACATAAACATAGTTCTGCTGGGGGCTCAGCACAACAGACCCCTAAAATAAAACTAAGCAACTAGTCTTCTTGACACTGCAGTAGAACCAGCATGAGCAACGGCACTGCCACCTTACTCGGAGTCCGAGTCCACGTCCTTGACTTCATCCTCGTCCCTCTTCCTCTTCCTCTTCGCTGACACTTCTTTGCTTGAACCGGGCACTGGGCTCTACTTCTTCATCCAACCCTTGCAAATATTTAAACGAAGGTAGGCATCCATTGCTGCGTACATGATGTGATCTTCATCTATTGTCTTCGACTCCCATGCATGATGAAACTCCGGGTGAGGTTTCTTCAATTGACCGTATGAAGGATCAATCATGGCTACTGCCAGGGTAAGCATTGAAGGCTGAGAGGAGGACACCAGGCTTTCCTTCTGGAGATCGAAGGGCTGGCCTACAACAAGGCCTATCCGACCCAGGACTCTCCTGTCGTTCGTAAAGTCTACAGTAATGAATTTCACTCTTCTGTCCTTGAGGAAGAACTCAAAATCCTGGCACCTAACATCGGCATGGCATATGTGGTAGACCAAGCACACGTTATGTATGCAAACCTGGATCATGACGGGCTTCTTCTTCTCTATCTCCTTTAGAAGCTTGTCCCTTTCCAGGAATGTGGTGTACTCAACATCTAGCCCAGCGACCCGCTCATCCTTTGAACTTTTTAACATGTGTAGGAAGCGACCCAGGCATGCTTCCATAGTCGTGGATCTACGAGTGTAGATGACGATGAACTCATCACCGGTGATGGTTCTAACCTTGTACTCACCGCTGATCATGGAGATTTGGGAGACCATGGATTTTGGAGGTGGGTTAGGAGAAGTGGAACTGGTGTAATGTGAAAGGACGGGACGACTGGGAGCAAACTGTTGTAAGGTAGAAGACGGGAACGAGTAGGGCGTGCGAACAAGGTGGGGTGGTGGCTTGCCCGGTGGATAAATGGCTGCATGCCCCCAAAGAGTTATCGAGTACTATGCAGGACCCACTAGATGTCATGTCTACTAGACCCATATCGTAGGCCTGACGGTATAGCTTCTGCGTGTTCGCACGCCATGCTGGTGCGTGCATGTAACTTCACTTAATTCCGTCAACCGTCGCGCCTCCCACGACCTTCGCCTCCCTCGTGCAGTCGCGCCCTTTGAGACTTTGGATGGCTATAAATGAGCATTTTTTTTACCTACTCCGCATGCATGATACTCCCTCTGGTCCTTTTTACTCCGCGTAAGATTTGTGTCAAGTCAAAGTTTGCAAAGTTTGACCAAATTTATACTAAAAATATCAATATCTACAATACCAAATATATATTTTATGAAATACATTTGATAATGAATATAAAAATATTGATTTGACATTGTGAATGTTGATACATTTTTCTATAATTTAGTCAAAGTAGAGGTACATTGACTTGAGAGAAAACTTATATGCACAATGCAGACTAGTTCCTCCGTCCAGGTGCGTGCCATGTCCTATCTAGTCATCACAACAAGGTTAGCTATTAGAGTACTAGTATCTCCCTTCTAGTTTAAAGGGCTTGATTCAAAAATTTCACCTACTCTTACCAAGGTAGAGGCGGTGGAATAGTTTTTGTAGTCTGCAAAAGTACTCAATTAATGCTCTCATTCTTCACACAAAAAATGTGTTTACTAATGCAGTATCGCATTGCATGCATGCATGGAGACTAGTAAATGACAAAGATTTTTACATGCATTAGTCAATATTCTCTTTAGGCTACTCATAGTGGAAAGTATCATATACTAGTATCACGTGCATCATACTAGTGTATGATACTAGTGTATGATACGGGACTACCTTTATAGTGCCATGCATGACACAAAGTAGCATAGTATTTAACATGATAGGGTATCTACCTATCTTACCCTAACACCCCCTCTCTTCTTTAATTCTTGGTCACATTAGCATGTTTGCTATTCCCGTGTGCATGATACCAGCTAAGATACCACTGAGGGAGTCCTGGATTAGGGGGTATCCGGACAGCCGAACTATATACTTTGGCGGACTGATTGGCCGTGAAGATACAAGACTCAAGACTTCGTCCCGTCTCTGGATAGGACTCTCCTTTGCGTGGAAGACAAGCTTGGTGATCCGGATATTAGATTTCCTTCTTTGTAACCGACTCTGTGTAAACCCTAGCCCCCTCCGGTGTCTATATAAACCGGAGGGTTTAGTCCTTAGAGACAGAATCATAATCATCATAGGCTAGCTTCTAGGGTTTAGCCTCTACGATCTCGTGGTAGATCAACTCTTGTAATACTCATATCATCAAGATCAATCAAGCAGGAAGTAGGGTTTTACCTCCATCGAGAGGGCCCAAACCTGGGTAAAACATCATGTCCCTTGCCTCCTGTTACCATTAGCCTTAGACGCACAGATCGGGACCCCCTACCCGAGATCCGCCAGTTTTGACACCGACATTGGTGCTTTCATTGAGAGTTCCTCTGTGTCGTCGGTGCAAGGCTCAATGGCTCCTTCAATCATCAACAATAACGCGGCCCAGGGTGAGACCTTTCTCCCCGGACAGATCTTCGTGTTCGGCGGCTTCGCACTACGGGCCAATTCGCTCGGCCATCTGGAGCAGATCAACAGCTACGCCCCTGGCCATCAGGTCAGGTTTGGAAACTTGAACTACACGGCCAATATCCGCGGAGGCTTGATCTTCGACGGGTTCGGGCCTACGCCAGGAGCGCCGAACAATCATGACGAGCATGGCTTAGACCTGCTATCAGGAAGATTGCGTCGTCTGAGGACGGGTGGATGGACCCCGCCCCGGAGGCCGCACACTCATCGGCGGTAGAGCCGAACACAGACTTTGCCCCCAAAGAAGCATGTGTCTCCGGACCCCTGGACTCGTGTCCGGCTATAGGTCCCAGACCACACGCCCCCGAGCCCGCCGACTCTGGCTGGGCTCCGGTAATGGAATTTGCCGCTGCGGATATCTTCTAGCACTCGCCCTTTGGTGACATGCTGAACTCATTAAAGTCTCTCTCTTTGTCAGGAGACTCTTGGCCGAACTATGTCCGGCTCAAGTGGGAAGCAGGCGACGAGGCAATTCGTTGCCCACCCACCACCCACTTCATTGCCACGATCGATGATTTGACCGACGTGCTTGACTTCGACTCTAAAGACATCAACGGTGTGGACAACAATGTAGGAGAAGAACAGGAACCACCGCCCACGGGGCGCTGGACAGCCACATCCTCATACGATATATATATGGTGGACACTCCGAAAGAAACCAATGGCGATGAGGCAATGGAGGATAACCCCTCAAGGAAGAAGGCAAAGTATGAACGTCATCAGCGCCGCCCCAAGCCCCGCCACAACAATACCGGCACAGGAGTCAAAAACAAATCGGATGGTGCCGAAGATGAATATAATCCCGATCAGCATGCCTTCGAGCAGGCCGGACAGGCGACAAACGGATACTTGGAGAGGGACAACTGCATGCCCCCCTCCAAAGATGAGGTGAGCCTCGGCGACGATGAATTCGGCGTGCTTGAGGATCCCGCAGAACAAGTTCGCTTTAAGCGACGGCCTATGGCCACGGCGAAAAGCCTGCAAAAGAAGCAACAGCAGCTCAAAGCTGACAAAGATTTGCTCACAGACAGATGGACCAAGGTCCTGGCAATCGAGGAATACGGACTCGACCGCCCTGCCAAAAGGTACATAAAGCACAATTCGCTACCTCAACCCAAGAAGGAGGACCTAAAGCCCACACCCCGACGCCAATATACAACGGCCCGGGGTAATACGCAGGAAACGTGAGGCAGCATCCATACACCTCGACGAAATAGGCATAGGCGTCACAAAAATAATGACGACGATCAAGACAAGGGAGTTGGTGCCAAATTCCGCGACCCCCAGCCCGGTCAGCGGAAAGAGAACAGCTCAGGCCCATCCGGCCCGAGCAGCATACTCGACCAACCATGTCAAATTCATGGTACCCCTAGAGTGGCGGCCAAGCATACCAATAGAGAATGCCGGATCCTCAAAACAAAAGGGTCGGTCGGGTGCTGGAAACAATGAAAGGAAATATCAAACAACGAGAAGCCCAGACCACCAAACACGGCGAGGTCAAAGGAAGATCCCCCGCAGTACAAAAATACGGCCGACCATCTCCGATCACATCGACCGTCCGGACAATACCAACCACAGCAATTTAATTGCACTTACTATCACCAGATAGGTATTGACCGCTCGAGGATCAAACCCATTAATAACATCTTCTAAAAGATGCCGTCCCAGGTGCAAAGGCCAAGTTTTACAAGCCCATCACCCTGGAGGTTGTCTTCGGATCACCAAACAAATACCATGCCAAAGAGTAAGTCGTTGGCATTGTCCCCTTATACAGTAACTACCATACACTGTCGGGATGAACCGCATTGGCGAATGCGGTACAACATCAGGCCAAATCCACGTGGCATGGTCACAATTATGGGCAAGGCCGCACTCTACCCTAAGAGTGGAAATTACACTACCGCTGATATAGCGAGTTGTGCCCGTTTATCGAACCTCGATTCGGCAGCCAACCACCCGGACACCAATTGAGGAGTTTGAGCTACTTTACGGCATTATAACCTGGCTCGACCAGGCCCCGATCAGGCACCCGCGGTTCAACCACCATATGGCATGCAACTGCCTCTAAGCATTTGCCTTTACAGACTGACTTTTGCGCAGAACGGGAATGGCAACACGAAATCAGCTCGGGTGCACAAGGCGGGAACACTTAAGTACCCCCCCCCCCAAGGAGATAGTCCGGATACACTTCAGATCCACACACAACCTCCTCCAGTCCGGCCACGACAGGTTCCGCCAACACACCTCTTTTCATAAGCCTAAACAGTACTCATATGCATAGACATGTCATCCTACTACAATACATAGACTTAAATAACACTTACCGGCCGTCGTTCCTCATTGACGCCTTTTTCATCATAAACGGCACCCGTACATCGTGTTATGCCCCACTATGCCAGGGGCTTCATAGTACTCATAATATGGCAACAAAGTCCGACCACCTTTTCTGTCGCTCGGCACCCCGAACTTATAGCAATATATGCATCAGCTCCGAATCATGTCTTGGGTCATTAGTTGGGTTCGCCCGGCTCCCATGTTTTGGTACCTTACGTTCCGCTCTATCGGCTAAGGTAGCGCTGGGAGAACTACTGCGATTGTGTCCTGGTTCTTCCGGACGAGCACCTCAGTAGAGAAAGCCGAAAACTGACTGTCATGATACAGCGAGAGCTGGTCAGCTGTTCGAGAGGTTGTAAAATCTTTAAAGATTTATTCCGCACAATGCCATAATAAATGCAGAGTGCGACGGATCGGTTTTCTGATCAGGCGCCGTTAGAGCCCCTTGTACGGTCTTCCGAACACTAGGGGCTGCGCCCACAATACTCGAATTCCTATGGCTAAGTGAGAGTGATAAAGCCCTATAGTCTAATTGCCTAGTTCCCGGTGATGAACACCTCCTTCAAGGACCCAAAAATGCGATAAAGAGTGTTCAGGTATGTCTCGAACACCCCCGTACTTTTTACATGGGGGCAGAAGCCGACGACTGGCCAACTCTCAGGATTTATATAATAAACGGCCGCACAGGAAGGAAAAACGTTCATATAACAGGCAATAAACAATAAAAGTGCCAGTATCCCGCATTACAAACGACAGCATGACTGCCTTCAGGGAAATATAGTGTCTTTCGTACACTGTTCCGCCACAGGAAGGGCTCCTTTCAGGACACCTTCATCGTATAATTCGGGCTTGCGATGCTCCTTACCCTCCGGTGGTCCCAAAGTCATCAGCTTTTCAGCATCAAGCTTCCCCCAGTGCACCTTCGCACGGGCAAACGCCATGCATGCACCTTCTATGCAGACCGATTGCTTAATGACATCGAGCCGAGGGCAAGCACCAACAATCCGCTTCATGAGTCCGAAGTAACTTCTTGGAATTGGCTCAGCGGGCCACAGCCGGACAACTAAGTCCTTCATGGCTAGTTCGGCCGCCTGGTGCAGTTCGACCAGCTGCTTCAGCTGATCGATAAAGGGCACCGGATAATTCGGCGCCAAATACTGCGACCAGAAATGCTTCTCTGTAGACTTCTTCTCCTCAGTCCGGTAGAATTGTGTAGCATCTGATATGCTGCGCGGCAGGTCTGCAAACGCCCCTGGAGAAACAAGAATTCAGCTTGTCGCTTAGAGTTCCTCCCATTACTATGTAAAAATTGCTTTGAGTACAAAAGGCCTTACCAGCCGCAACCTTCCGTGCCTCCTGAAAGTCCTTCAGAGCACCTCGGGCTTCTTCCCGAGTATCATCTGTGGCTTGGAGAGCTTGGGCGAGTTCGGATTCTTTCCCTGCTAGACTCTGCTCCAAGGTCTCGCTTTTCTTCACGGCCTCCTAGAGCTCTCGCTCAGCTTCAATGACCCTGGCCTCGTGCTTCTCACAAAGAGCCTGCTCGGCGGCAGCCTTCTTGTTGGCTTCGGCCACAGCCTCCTTCAGTGCCTCAATTTCGGCACTCGCTCCTAGAGCATAGAATACAAATATTTTCATTAGGCACAACTTCTAATTTGTGCTCAACCTAGCAAAAGGTTTCGACATACCTTGCTTGTCCTCCAACTGCTTCTTCATGCGGCCAAGTTCTTCTTCGGCCCGTTCCAGACTCTGCTTTAGTCCGGACACCTCCGCACTATGAGAGGCGGTCGTTGCTACAGATGTCTGTTTTCAAACAAAGGGATATACGTCATTAACTGAGTCTCTTGCAAAGAGGAAATTTGATCCCCTGTCCGGCTCTCTCTCTCTTTCACCAGACAGTGCATCAGGGGATACTACTCATACTATGACAATCTTCCAAAGGTTTCTAAAAACATACCTCAAAACCTTTTATAAGGCCAAGGCAGGATTCATTCAGCCCGCTTTCAGTTGACTGAATCTTCTCAATCACCGCACCCATAAGGGCGCGATGTTCATCGACGATGGACGCACTTTTTAGCGCTGCCGACAGACCGCCCAACAACTCTGCCTGGATAGAGGTTGCTGGCGGAGCAGGCTTACCTCCCTCCGTCAAAGGTGGCTGCTCGCCCGATCCTGGAGCTTTAAAGGTCTCCAGGACCGTGTCCGGCTGCGGGCCAAATCTAAGATCGCCCCCGCCATCGACAAGCATGGGAACCACTACTCCCGTGTATCCGGCCCCAGAGATATGCCCTCCCTGGTCCGGGTCCCGCTGAGATGACACCTCGGTGTGGCGCCTAGGCTTCGGGGAACGGGCCTTTGGAGGCGTCTCGCTCTCCAGGTCATCTGAGCTCAGCGAATCCTCCGATGAGGACTGTCCGGCGTGGGACCTTGCCGAGCTGCACAAAGTATAGCGACAGTTAAACTACTACATCCTAATGACCTCGGGCACGTATACTCACGGCGTGGGACCTTGTTCGGATTTCGTATACTCACGACTTTACCAGGGGCTGGGCCCTGGGATCCCACTCCGGACTGCTATGGGCAGCCGTGGTGGATGCCTCCGGGAGGAAAACTTTCCCTCTCTCTGGTGATTCAGCCTCCAGGGGTGAGGAAGCCGTCCTTTTCTTCCCCCCCCCCTGTAGAGGACTCGTCTTATTCCTCCTCCTCTTCATCTTCGGAGGAGGGATGGCCGCTTGAGTCTTTGGATTTTGTGTCCGAAGCGTCGCGGTGACGGAGGCCGCTCTGGGTCTTCTTGACCTTCTTGGAGGCCTCTTTCTTCGGCGCCTCGTAAGGCGCTGGGACCAGCATCTTCGTCAGAAGAGGTCCTGCCAGTTCCTCCGGTAGTGGGGCCGGACAGTGTATCCGCTCCACCTTTTTCATCCATTCCTGGGATTATTGTAGAAAGCATGATAAAAGCGTCTCCCTCGGGACATGCCAGCTAAAACATGGATGGACAAAGCACAACAATGACTTACCAGACTTGCAGAGCGGGATAGTTGATACCCGCGGTCCTCAGCGGAGTCCGGCCACGGTTTGCCGGACTTGAAGAGCACCTTCCAGATGTCCTTGTGGGAGGAGCCGTAGAGCTCCCGTAGAGTCTCGTGCTCGGCTGGGTTGTATTCCCACAAATTACAGGCTCGACGCTGGCAAGGGAGAACCAGGCGAACTAACATCACCTGGACTACGTGGACAAGTTTGACATCCTTATCGACCACGCTCTGGACGCGCGTTTGGAGCACTGACAGCTCGTCGGATGAGGACCAGTTCAGGCCCTTATCGGGCCAGGAAGTGAGCCGCAGTGGGGCTCCAGATCAGAATTCAGGAGCATGGCCCACTTTTTACCGCACGGTTCGGTGATATAGACCCACTACTGCTGCCACTCCTTGACGGATCATTGAAGGCGCCCGTCGGCCATATGACCTTGGGCATCTTGCTCACCATGGCGCCGCCGCACTCGGCGTGCTCGCCATTCACCACCTTGGGCTTCACGTTGAAGATCTTCAGCCATAAGCCGAAGTGGGGCGAAATACGGAGAAAAGCCTCACACACGACGATGAACGTCGAGATGTTAAGGAAAGAATTGGGAGACAGCTCATGAACCCGTAATAATACATGATGCCGCGAACAAATGGGTGAAGGGGGAAACCCAAGCCCGCGGACAAAATGAGGAAGAAACACAACCCTCTCGTGGGGCTCCCGAGTGGGGACGATCTGTCCCGCCGGTGGAAGACGGTGGCCAATTTTCTTGGCCAGGTACCCGGCCTCTCAGAGCTTTTTGATATCCCTCTCCCGGACGGTAGAGGCCATCCATTTGCCTCCTACTCTGGATTCGAACATCTTCGGAGAACCTCTTTTCGGTGGAGAAGAAGAGTGCTTGGGCGCTAGGGCTCGAGCAAAGGGGAATGGACTAGCGGAATGGAAAGGCGTGGGTAAAGAGGAAGAGACCTTATCTCTTTATAGAGGCGGTAAAAGCTTTTGCGCCTCCCCACTTGCCTAGTGGAATCCGCTCGTTCCCCACTCGCCGCGATTAGCGGTGCGGTTGGGCTACCCGTGCCCGTATTAATGAAAGCCCCGCAATAAGGGGAACACGATCTCTGCTTCGACGAGACGTGCTCGGGAAACCGCCTCACAACATGTGCGGTGGTTGGTAGTAAAGAGACGGTTCGATAATGACTCGACCATGATGGCATGTGAAGATCGTCTTGCAAATCTAGACACGATTTAAGTGTTTGGTAACTACTTTGGAGTATTCGGAGATGGAACCTGCCTTGCAATGCCGAAGACAAACTGCGCGCTGGACTCAATCGTCATTGAAGCCTGGTTCAGGGGCTACTGAGGGAGTCCTGGATTAGGGGGTATCCGGACAGCCGGACTATATACTTTGGCCGGACTGATGGGCCGTGAAGATACAAGACTCAAGACTTCGTCCCGTGTCCAGATAGGACTCTCCTTTGCGTGGAAGACAAGCTTGGCGATCCGGATATTAGATTTCCTTCTTTGTAACCGACTCTGTGTAAACCCTAGCCCCCTCCGGTGTCTATATAAACTGGAGGGTTTAGTCCTTAGAGACAGAATCATAATCATCATAGGCTAGCTTCTAGGGTTTAGCCTCTATGATCTCGTGGTAGATCAACTCTTGTACTCATATCATCAAGATCAATCAAGCAAGAAGTAGGGTTTTACCTCCATCGAGAGGGCCCGAACCTGGGTAAAACATCGTGTCCCTTGCCTCCTGTTACCATTAGCCTTAGACGCACAGATCGGTACCCCCTACCCGAGATCCGCCGGTTTTGACACCGACAACCACCACTATGGCCAGCCTTGATCATCGCATGCAATAATTTAGTGCACCTTCAAATCTGAACATGTGTGGGGCGTGTATGTTTTTAATGACTTGAACTATACCTAGGCCGGCATGCAAGATGACTTATTATGCACTGTTCCCCATACCTGCAGGAAGCCCGTTCGTCTCCAAATATTTTCCTCTCCATGTGTGAAAACAATCTGCCTGCTTGACTCTCCTTCTCCCTCCGACAGTCCCACCACTCCACCCCATGGGAAAAAATCTGCATGCATGACTCTCCTGCCCCCGCGCTCGTCCAATCCATTGTGACCAGCAATATTTCCACCCCTTCCCTTCCCCGTAATTTACTCCCACAAATATGCCCACGTAGCTGTTATGTTAATCACGCAACATATCTTACGTAGGTGTGCCATTGCTCGCTATAAATACTGCGCCGCCCATGACATTCGGAAGAACGCTCACGTCCATCGCTATCTCCTTCCCCTCCCTCTCAAGTCGACCACCATGGCATCGCCCCTCCCAAGCCCAAGGTGCCCCTCGCTGCACCACACGGAGGGTCACGCATTGCAGTTCCGTTCCTCGCTGCCACTGGTCGAGGAGGACGCGTCGGTGTTCCACTCCTTGCCATGACGCGTCGGTGTTCCGCTCCTCGCCGCGACATGTCGGGGTGGACGCGTTGGCGTTCCCAGTCTCTCCAGCACGTGCATCGGAGGATGCATCGGCTCCCCGCTATGAGGAAAACATCGCGCCACCCGCTGAGCCCCCCAGCCTTGAGGAGCTTTGGAAAGAAATGGAGGTCGCCTTGTGGGAGGCTTTGCCTCCAGCAGAGCGCACCAAAATAGAGGTGGAGAGGAAGGCCGAGGAAGAGAAGCGCGCCGCGAGGCATGCTTCCTGGCAGGCCTATGTCACGTCTAAGAGAGTCAGGCAATTGGCTCTTTGGGAGAAGGCTTGTGTGAGGCCCGTGAGGGTGGCAGAGGACGCCCGTGCCAAAGCCTTGAGTGCAGTCGGGCCCAAGCGCCTCATCTACACTTGGTGGTACATGGACCGAGTGCACGCTTCCAGCGAGGAGGAGTACCTGTTGGCGCCGGATCACCACACCGGTGAGATCACGCTCGCCCACCGGCAAGCCGCCAATCAGCACCTCGCAAGTTGTGAGGCTGAGGAAGAGGCGTTGTGTCGGCGTGCTGGCAAACGGCCGCGCACCAGGGTACTCGTGGCGTGCTGCAAGCTCTCCTGCGAGCGTCGTGGCTTTTATTAGGGATAATTTAGTTTCGTCAGGCGATCTCATTAGTTTTGGGACGCAAATGATAAATCCCGAACGTTCGGGAATTATCAGTGTCCTTAATTAAGTATGTAAAAGGAAAAGTTTGGAAACCTTGTGTATCCGTACGCATTTTGTAAGTACGTGCATATAGCACAAACTTAAGTATATATCGTATGACACGTCTCCCTCTATATATGCTTGCAGACTGTGCTACTACTATTACTTATGTACATGCAAATGCACGTTTTAACATTGCGATGCGGTTTTTGTAAAAGTAGAAAAACAGCACTGGTCAAGCTTGTGAAACGATTCAATGCAAAAGAAATGCAAAAATGCTCGTTTGATTATTTACTTTTAGCTTTCTTCTCTGTGGTTATTTCTCTATTGTACTTTGTACGGAGTATCTCACTGGTCGAGAAGGCATGCAAATTCCCAAACCGCTTCGTACACCCTGTATCGAATTTTTTTGCCTAACAAGTTGTGTCGTGCAATTGGAATTCCAACTTGAGTACTACTACTAGGAGTACTAGGGGTCAGTTCTTTTAGGCTTCTAGATTAGTAATCCCATAACTACTACCTCCGTCCTGGTTTATTGGTCCCCATTGTAATCCGTGTCAAATTTTGACCATAAATTTAATTAATGAAATGTTTATGCATGACCATACTTTTGTTGACATGCACTAACATTTTATTAGTTAAATCTTTTGTCAGAATTTAGCACAAATCACAATGGTGACTAATAAACCAGGATGGAAGTAGTAGTTTAGAAGCCCAAATGAATGAGTGAGGCACCTTATGTTACTCTCCACTGTGACTAGTCTTATGGGAAAAGATGGGGAAGAGACGGTTTATTTTTTAAGCTGCCAAAAGAACTGGCCCTAGGAGTAGTAGCTAGGGATACTAGGAGTAGTAGCTAGGGATACTAGGAGTAGTAGATAGGGATCGAGTGTGCGAGGTGAACTGGACAAAGTAAATGCAGAGAGATGAAATGCAAAAAAGACAGAGGGATATGATGGTTGCTTGTCTGTTTATTTTACCAGGCCACTTATTACCGGAGTGGTGGGGTTTTGTGATATGACAGTTTTACTGCCGCGCCACGAGCGGGGTGAGACTCCCGTGCAGCGCCGCCCTCTCTACACTAGTACTACCTCGGTCATGGTTTATTAGTCCCCCATGTAATTTGACTAAAGATTTAACTGACAAAATGTTAGTGCATGTCAACAAAAACTATATCGTTGGATTTGTATTTGAACATAGTTTTCAATGATATAACTTTTGGTGATGTGCATGAGCTTTACCGTACTATATGTAATGTTAGTTAAATTTATGGTCATACTATATATAGTAAGGTGTCTGTGTGTTGCATGGAACAGTGAAATGCATTGATCAGGGGGTTGTTTATTTTGACAAAGTATGTGGGGGTCATCTCATGTGTAACGAGTATCGATAGGTTTCTTTGGATAATTTCTTCTCCAGAGCACACAAACATCTGGGTGAATAGTAAATGTAGGCTAAATAGATTTAAAAGTATCTTTTGCAAACAAAAGCGTTCAACTGTTCAACCTGCATCCAAAACTTGTGAAGAAATAACACTTATTGTGTTTCGCACGAAATGATCTTTAAGAATTAGTTTTGAGTATCAATTTGTTTTTTTCTAGACCACCATGAATGTACTCCCTCCGTATAGGTGAATAAGTCATCTTAGGTTGTGCACCGTGACCAAGGAGGAGGAGAAAATGAGAGACCTTAATGTTTTTGCTAATTAATAGCATTGCATGCAATGAACTAACCACTGCATGTCGTGTTTGGTAGTCTCGAGTCATTGAAAACATGCACGCCCCACATCTCTTATTGGTTCATATGTCAAGAAATAAGAAACAAGGTGGGAGTTAATGCATCATGCCTAAGTGTTTTGGGATCGTTTGGTTTTCGTAAAGTGACATAGATTGAGTACAATAAGGTACAGTCAGTAGGCTGTAAGAAGTAAAGTAATATTTCTAATGCTTAGTTGGAGGATAGAGGATAGGAGAGAGAGTGTAAGCGGGCTATTTGTTTGGGAAAATAGGTAGCCCACTATTTCTTTTTGAAGAATACCCAAGCTAGGCCTATTTGTTTTGTCTGACTTACTGGGCTGCAAATCTTTCAAGACGAGGAGGGATGCATTCCGGCCTGGCCAAAGAGTATGGGAATTGTATCTTAAAAGTAATATGAAAGGATTGCAAATTCCAAAAAAAATTATAGCAAATGGGCAATTAGTTTTGTTTTTTGTTTTTGCTCTTCACTAATATTTTGTATTTCATTGGATTTTAACATGACATAGTACTAGTTTATTTTCAAAAAAAATAGTATGACTACTAATTTTTGGATTAAGAATATTGTGTTCCCCAGCAAAAATATGCGATTTTTTAAAATTCGCATACTTTTTAGTTCAAAATTTTAACCCTAGCACTGACCAGAAAATGGGCAACAATTGCAATAATGGAAAATGGGCTGCAATAAATTCCATATGAATTAGCAAATGGGCAGTAAATTATAAAAATAATAGCAAATGGGTTGTACACGCCACAGATTTTGAGGCTGACTTGTTTACGCAAGGCTTTGTCAGTCAACACACGATTCTAGCAACAGTGACTGTTGGATGTCCATCCAACGGCCTACGTGCTTCTTCAATCTCTGATCTTACTGCTCCAGTCGCCTAAACCATCGCCGATGGGACTGCCTGCTCCCTCCTCTCATGGTCGGATGTGATGTCGTGCAGGCTTCACCGGCCCACCCTACTCCCTTCGCTGGCCTGGCCATCCCTCTACCCACCCGCACCTTGTGTTATTCTTTGATGACGACAGCCTCATGCCAGAGCCAATCCAGTCAACCGTCATACTCTCCTCAGCATGGGCATCCACTGTTGTGTCTTCGCCGCCTCCGGGTCATTCCCTTCCTAGGCCTCACCGTCGTCCACCACGTTGGTGCTCTAGGCGCGATGTGCTCAACATTTCAAAAATGACAGCCATGAGAATAGGGATGTATGTGGAGAGGCTGACAGTAGGGACCCCCATGGTCCATGGCCGCACGCAAGCAATTGCCTCCTTATTATGCGAAAAAATGATTCCTCTCACTGACATCTGGGGCGCACCAGTTCGGAGGCTGACTTGTGGGCCTACCAAGTTGATGTGTACGCAGGGCTTTGTCAACTTAGTCAACAAACGATTCTAGCAGCAATGACTGTTGGATTTTAATCGAACGGTCCTGGTGCTTCTTCAATCGCTGCTCTTCTTGCACCAGCAGCCCAAACTAGCGCCAGCGAGACCGCCTGCTCCTGCCTCCAGTGGTCGGCTATGCTGCCGCGCAGGCCTCACCGCCCCACCCTACTCCCATCGCTGGCCAGGCCATCCCTCTACTGTCTACTCACCCACAACCTGTGTTATTCTGCGGCGACGGCAGCCTCAGACCGCAGCCGAACCAGTCAACCCTCGTACTCCTCTCCGCGTGGGCATCCACTGTCGCGTCTTCCCCGGCTCCGTGTCGTCCCCTTCCAGGCCTCGCCGTCGTCCACCGCCTTGGTGCTCTCGGTGCGGCGTGGTCAACATTGTCAAGGAACAACTTCCATCGGAAGAGGACTGTATGTGGAGAGGCTGACAGCTGGGCCCACTACTGCAATAAGGAAGTGCCTCCTTATTACGCGTAAAATAATTATTCCTCCACCTGACAGCGGGGGCCCACAGAAAGGGACTCTGTATTTTGCAAAAAAAATGTTTCCCCCCTGATAGTTGGGACCTACCAGCTACATCTTCACACGCAAGGAAGTGCGTCCATATTACGGGCAAAAAATGATTCTCCTCCCTAACCGCTGGGACCCACCATCAATAACTTCACACGCAAGGAAGTTCCTCCTGTTTAGCTGGTTGTACTCCTTTTTAGTTGTACTACATGTAAATAGGCAAGCTCTAGATATTAATTAGACTAGTTTTCTTAGCTTTTGTACATATTTAGCTTGTAGAGACTTTGTGGACTTTCTGGTGGAAGTTTTGAATAAAGGGATGTGGGGCTTTTGCCTCACAGTATTCAGTAAAAAAAAATAACTTTGCACGCAAGGAAGTGCCTCCTTATCCTCCATGACAGTCGGGACCCACCTGGTCCAAGCGTATGTAGCGTTGTCATTCTGGTGGCAAATGTGTGCGTACATACTGGTCGATCGGTCTCTTGCAATGATGAAGAGCGGCCGAGCAAGCAGCGACACGTGTAGTAGTAGAGCCCCCGACGTAGCAGTTCAGGCAGTCCAGTCCAAACCGTGTACACGTACGTATAGCCAGATGCCAAAAAATACGGCCACGTACGTACATACGGGCGGGGTCTCAAACACTCACTCGTGCATCTGTACAACCAAGGCTCGTGTACATGGAGAGGTAATAGACAGCAGCAACAGCATCCTGTTGATCGGAAACCAACCGGCTGGTTCGAAACGGAGAAACTACGTCGTGTTCATGGGGAGGCAACGGAATGTGTCATGTTCATCGGGAGGCAACGGAATACTTCATGCTCAGTGGGAGCCAACCAGCTTGGACGAAACAGCCTAAACGAGGTCTGGCGTACCGCAGAACGGAGGAAACGGGCCCTCTGTTCCACCGTGTACGGTCGAAACGGGGTCTTGTTCATCGGGAAGGGTCTAGCGTACCGCAAAATGGAGGAAACGGACTTGTGTTCGAGTGCCTACGATTGAAACGGGGTCCTGTTGATCGGGAGGGGTGTGGCGTACCGCAAAACAGAGGAAACGGACTTGTGTTGGAGCGCCTATGGTCGAAACAGGGTCCTGTTCATCAGGAGGGGTGTGGCGTACCGCAAAATGGGACTCCATGGGCTACTGTTCATCCATCGTCTACTGCCTTGCTCCAGCCTCCACTTGCTACTGTTCATCGACAATCGACTTCCTCCAGCCTCCACCTGCTATTGTTCATCCACCGTCGACTTCCTCCAGCCTCCACCAGCTACTGTTCATCCACAGGGGGGCCTGTTCATCCAGCCTCCACCGGCTACTGTTCAACCAGACCTCCACCGGGTCTTGTTCATCAACCCTCCATCGGCTACTGTTCATGGAGCCTCCACGGGGTCCTGCTCATCCACCCTCCATCGGCCTCCTTGATCGGGGTCCTGTTCATCCAGCGGCAACGGCCTACTACTACCACGGGTCTTGTTCATCCAACCCCCATTGGGAACTGTTCATCCAACCCCCAACAATGCTCATTGTTCATCAAGAGGCAGCAGGTTCGATCGGCTTAGTTAGCAGCAGTAGCGAAGGAATCCCTCGATCGGGTTCAGTTAATAGCAAGGGATCAATTGGAGTTCAGTAACATAGCTAGTGCAATCGCTCGGGTTCAGTTAGAGCCCAGTGCCTCGCTCGGGTTCAGTTAGAGCGCAATGCCTCGCACACACGCGCATACATGTAAGAGACAAATGCGCAAACCTCTGTGCATCGCTCAGCCCCGACCACCCATCATAACTGGGAACTCCCCGAAATTTTCCACTCCCTTGCTTCTACCACCATTTTTCCCATCATCGACGACCCAAAGAATGTCATGCATGTGCGTCTCCAGCACGCCCAGGACGAAAATCCCATTTCCTAACATGATTTTTTATCATAGAAGTAGGAGCCCACCACATCTATGATGATACCGGGTTTGGTCACAATTATCGTCATAGAAGTGTCATAAGCATGACAGAAAAATAATTCGTTCGGAACAAAATGTCAAGGATGTGTTTTTTTGGTATTGTATGAACCAAACGGACAGAACAAGGGGACAAAAACAACTCCTTGGCTGCCTGGGATTCAATTTGCAAGCCCAAAAGGAGTGGGGGTATGCGAATCATTATTCTCTGGGTGCAAATCGACGCACTTATCCTAAAATACCTCCACAAGTTCTATAACAAGCTTGAGGTGCCCTGGATTGAACTCATTTGGTCCACATACTACAACAACAAAATTCCAGAAGCCACAGACCCGTGTAGCTCATTCTGGTGGCACGATGTCCTTAAACTAACTCTTGTCTTTCAAGGCATCACAAAAGCCATAGTCGATAAGGGTGATATGGTGCTTATGTGGAAGGGTCTATGGATTGAGGAACTGCTCAGGGAATCACACCCCAGAGCCTTTTCATTTGCATTAAATGAAGACATTTCAGTCAAGGATTTTTTGGGGATAACGTCACTTGAAGCAATGTTCCGTCTACCCCTATCCACTTAAGCGCATGCTGAGGTGAGAACATGCACCAACTGGTTGCCCATGTCAGCCAGAAGGACACTTCGAACATTAATTATGAGTGGACGTATACGTGGGGTGGCAAAGAATATTCCTCCAGGACATATTACAAATTTTACTACAGGAATATGTCGGCGCACATAACTTACCATTTGCTCTGGAAATCCAAGACAACACTGAAAAATAAATTATTTGGATGGGAACAGGCGCAAGCGGCGACACTATAACATAGGCAGCAACTTCACTTGCATCCTATGTGATCAACCCATTGAACAAGACATCAAACATATGATCCCACAGCCAATTTAGTAAACTTTGCTAGAACTAGATTAGAATTACTTGGACTAACCAGGATTCCCACTTAACCATGATTGAAGCTGCAAAAATGAGAAGGACAAGACTGCTATTCATGACAATATTTTTACAGGCATCCTGGAGCATTTGGAAAGAGAGGAATAATAAACACTTCAGGGGGATCCCACCTTCGATTCGCTCCTGGATCAACAGATTCAAGACAGACCCTGCACTGTTGCAGTTTAGAGTCAAAGAGAAGAATAAAGATTTCCTTCTCTCCTTTGTAGACACCCTACACTCTTTGTAATCCCCCCTGTATACTTCTCCTGATCACCACCATTTCCTCACTAGATTAGAACCCCCCTCCACCCCACACTTGGGGTGGAGATGTAAAAATGTATTGTACATGATGTTGTTTGAGGTAATATAACAACAATGGGAGCCTCTCCAACTGTCCCAGGTTTCAAAAAAACAAAGCTAGATTTGTTGCGCTCGAGGTCGGCATGATGTAGCTCCAGCTTCCTTCCGGATTCATTATGGAATTGAATAATTGTTATTACATTCATGCACTAGTGAGAACATTATTTATGCCTCATGTTTGATGAGTTAGGATTATGAATTCAATTTAAAGGACAATGATTGTTCGATATTGTTGAATGGTATGTTCCACGGCTATGCACCCATTGCTCATGGGTTTTATATTGAATCTAGAAATGGAACCGGTTTATGACCTAAATGTTAAGAAGCATAAGCCTGATACGTCTCTGTCGTATCTACTTTTCCTAACGCTTTTGCTCTTCTTTTGGATTCTAATTTACATGATTTGAATGAAACTAACTCGGACTGACACTGGTTTTAGCATAACTACCATGGTGTTGTTTTTGTGCAGAAATAAAAGTTCTCGGAATTGGACGAAACTTTTGGAATTATTTTGGAATAAATAAAAATTACTGGAACCAAGACCCACTAGAGGGGGGCCCAGCCGCCCACTAGAAACCAGGGCGCGCCACCCTCCTTTGGCGCGCCTTGGTGGGTAGTGGTTCCACGAGGCTCCGATGACCCTGTCGGCGTCCTGGATATGGGGGTATCTAGCCCTGCCTGCCTGCGGCCCACCATGTGGCTCCATCGACGGCCTGGTACAGCCCAGCTTCAGCATCAACAACCCAAGACCCTCGCGAGGAGCCGAGCCTCGTGAGGCGGACGACGCCAAGACCCCCGAGGGGATCGGCCTCCTCAGGCTGGCTCCCGAGGGGCGGAGAGTTCTATGCAAGGTTCACCTCACAAGGCTCAGCTGACGTGAGCCATGACGACCAAGGCCAGGCGGGCTCCAGGCGGGCACAGAGCGCAGGTTTCCTCTTCGGTGCAAGGGAGGCAAGCCACAGGCGCGGAGTCCTGAGGAATCAGCCAAAGGTTTCCATTCTGGTGCAACGAGATCAAGACCGCCAGGACGGCGGGATGGAGGTCATCGACAAGCCCACTGCAGTGTCACGTCCAGAGGCTTTTCGCAAGCGAAGACTACTTTTGTCAGGATAAGTTGTACTACTTGTCCCCTTTCAAATCTGGCCGTTGTGGGATCCCTTCCCGCCAACATTTAGGAAGAGGACCAAGGCCTCTATAAATAGGACTAGCCACCACCATAGAGAGGGAGGACAAGTCGAGCTAGCTCACACCACACCAGCTCAAGAACACCTCACCTCCTGAGGCCAGTTCATCCACTGTACTAGATCATCCTCAGCCCTCCAAGGCAAACCACCAAAATGCTATAGTAGGGTATTACACCGCAAGGTGGCCCGAACCAGGATAAACTGATGTGTCTCTTTGTCTCTCTAAGCTTGTCGCGCTAGGCTTAGGAGGATCACGAGTAAGCAGACTGGGTAGGTTGAGATCTCTACTCGCACCCTAGAGTACGAACCTCTCAAGGGTTTGCGGATCCCTTAATCCTGCATTTGGCGCACCAGGTAGGGGTGCATCGGATCTTCTCTTCCGTCGACCAGTTCTCCGCCGCTCCACCGATGCCATGGCCGACGCCCCAAGGGCGCACGTCGAGCACTGGGTCGTCTAGGCCTCCTCGGCAGCGCCCGCCGACGAGGAAGACCTCCACTCTGCTCTGCTCACGGCCCGCGCTCCGCCAGGGGCGAAAGGCCGTGGAGGGCGCGCGGCGCAACCTTCTCCACTGGCGTCGCGCCACAGCCGCGCCGCCACGCGATCTACGAACTATGCTACAGCAACCGCTCCACACACGCGCAGGGAACAAGCAAACATGCGGGCAGCGGTCATCATGGCCCGAGAGCTCTTACGATGCAGGCTGCTGGAAAGTGGCCGCGACGCCTGCTGGAATGGGTCGCTGAGCTGCTGGATGCGACGTGTAGGGGGGCGGCGCCGTTCTGCACCCTGCCTCCATCGCAGGCGATGGCGGGGGCGCGCGCTCATCCACGACACAACCGCGCGCCCCTCCCAGGACCCCTGGAGCTCTCGACACTGACCAGCCCTGCGGAGCAGCCCGCGCCACTCCGAACGTGCCACCTGGCCGCGCTGGAGTATCGGCCCCTGGCTGACAGGACCAGAGGGCGACTGAAGAAGGCGGGAACATGAGGTAGCCGGGCGGTACTCCCGGTGTGGACAGCCCGGAGGCCTACGTCTCTGTCACAATGGATCCAAGGCACGCGCGGGGAGAGGGCCCCAGCCGATCCCCTATGCTAGGTTGGGCGCTGGATATACATGAGGCCGAGCTCTCCTTCGAGCCGCCACCAAGCCCCACCAACATCTCCAACGGCAGCAGCCTCTATGTACAGCTAACGCCACAGGAGCATGCTTATGCTGACCATGGATCGCAGGTGAACCAGGGTGCGGCAGCCACCAGGAATCTCTGGACGATGGATCCCCCACAAGAGCGCGAAGGATGTTGGGAGCAACGCGGGGGAAGCCCAGCGGCAGGGCCCTCCTCGCACTGCATGGAGCAGGGCCCTGCCTTGAGGTAGGTTCCACGCCGAGGAAGGCGCCGGCGAGCCCTTCTGCCCGGTGGGGGGCCTACGGTCACCGAGGACGCCGCCAGTGTCCCCCTGGCCCCTTGGTCATGTCCTGGTTTCCCATCTCCCCAACAGTGGTCAGGGCTGGCGCACGGCGGGGTCCTCGTCAGGCGACATGAAGCAAGGCTCCGGCCTGTGAAGGTCTCTGCTCGTGACACTCTCACATAATAATGAGTGGGGTTGTACATGCCCCGGAGTCTCCTGAGTGCCGCCCTGGGGCCTCATGGGGGCTCCCGCCCACATCCTAGTGAAAGCACCATGCTCCGCGCTGGCCATCGACACTATCCCCAATGACTATGCCCAGCCAGTGGAAGCACTTAGCTCTGCGCTGCTGAGAAGACTGAATAGTAGCTAGACGCCGGACGCGGCCATTTGCTTTCGCCTCCCTTTTTGTACTTGCTTGTCAACTTCTTGAAGCAGTTTGTTTTTCGTGCGTTTATAAATTGGGGGGAGTTTTCTCGTTTCGTGTCGCTCTCTTGCCTTCAGTTCTTGCGTTCTTTCTGGAGCTCGTGACTGTTGCCCTGCCCTCAAGCGCCTCTCGAGCGGGGGCTGGGTACGGTGCATGCACTAGTGCCGATCGCTCCCCCTGGGGGCTCAAGGGTGCGGCCGCCCCGCGTGTCCACCTCATCACGGCCTGGTAGTTAGCTTCTCACGAGGCACTCTATGGCAGGCCGGCAGGACCATCGAGAGGCACAGAACCTCGCGAGCCCGCAGCAGGCTCGCCTCAGGAGAAGGAGAGTCGCCACGACACCAGGCCCCACTCGAGACCCACGAAACCAAAGATAAGTCATAAACAACTACCTCGCTCAGTGGCCCGCAGCCCTACGGGGCCTCGCTCCGGGTGCTACTTCAAAAGCGTTTCACAATCTCAGACATCATAAGGGGCACCCCTTTTCAAAATGCTCTCACAAGAATGCGTTCAATTTTTTGTCATACAGGTCAAAGCAATAGAAACATGAGCCTAGCTGGACGCGCCTTCTTCGTCGCTCCCATCCCGCTGCTTGCGATGTAGCTGTCGTCCTCCTCGTCATCACCACCCGCGCCAGCTTCTTCGGCCACGAGCACGGGCGTGTCATGCTCAGCAGTCAACTCCTTCACCAAGGCGTCCACATGGCCATCCACCCACTTGGCGAGCTTGTCTTGGGTGGCCGCAGGCATGGGGGCTAGCACGGTGCCGAAATCAAAGTGGGAATCAAGGTTCAGGAGGTTGCTGAAGATGCACGAGAGTGCGTGCCCGAGGAGGCCCTGGCTCCTCTCCTCAACAAGATGGCGAGCTTTTGCGGCCTGATCTTCCAGGTGGGTCACGATATCAGTGAAGAAGTTGAGATGGCTGGCGTAGTCGCTCTCGTGCGGGTGAGGAGTGCTGTCGTCACAAATGGCACCCAAGGCATTGTTGGCTCTGACGCGCAGACCTTGGAGCATGGAGCCGTGCTCACGTTCCAATGTCAGGCGGCGGCTCTTTTCACTCGAAGCCTTCTTCAGGAGGGAGGCAGTATCTTCGCCTTACTTCTGAAGAGAGGATATCTCGGCACGGGCAGAATTCAGGGCAGATTCGGAGGAAGTTGGGGCTCCTCGGGCAGCGCTCTTGCGCTGCTCCATAGACTGCAGCTCAGCCTTCAGGGCAGAGGTCCGACCCTCAAGCTCGGCCTCGAGCAGCTCCAGATCTAGGTGGTGCCTCTCAACCAACTCAGCACGCGCCTTCTCTACCCTCTCCTCCACCTCCAGCTGGACCTCAGCTTCCCGGGCGGCGATGGTGTCCTCAGCCACGGCAGCCTGCCGCTCCCTCACCTCCAGCCTCTCCAATGCCACGTTGTGCTCCATAGTCTCGAACATCAAATCTTCATGGCTCCTTAGGAGCTCCGCCTCATCAAGGGCCGCCTCGCCTGGTGAGGAGGCCAGAAGGGTGCGATGCTCCTTGACTTCACGCTCAAGAGTCGCATTTGAAGACAGAAGATCTCGCTCCCGCTCCTCGGCCACCTCGCGGCGGAGGTTGGCTGCCTCGGCCTCTTCCATGGCGCGGGCGCAAGATTCACGAGAAGTCGCGAGCGAAGCCGCTGCGCGCGCTTCGGCTTCGTCACGCTGAAGTTTCCCAAGGTTAATGGCAACCTTCAGCCGCTGCCACTCATGCTCCAGGCGGCGGTTCTCTACCTCGAGCCTGGTGTCGACGTTGGCGAGCTCCCCACCAAGATGGATCATCACATGCATCGCTTCACCGAAGAGCCCAAAGCGAATAGCGCTGCGCCCACGAGCGAGCGCGAGCTCGTCACCAAGATCTTCGTCAACCCCGGAGGCTGCCCGGGAAGCGCTGGGCGCACCGCTAGCCGCCGGCCGAGGGCTGGCCGGCGTAGCCCCACGACTTGAAGACGAAGGCCGCCCAAGGGGTACCCCTCGCCGGCAATGACAAGAGGAAGGATCACCGGTGCATCCCCCATCTCGCGGGATGAGTCGCGGGGAGAGGGAGCAGGGAGCCCAGTTCCGGGGCACCACCACGGCGGCGCGACAACTGGAGTCGGCCCCACGCCCTGCACAGGATCAGGGCTCCAGGGGTTGTGCGCGGGCATCGCTGGAATCCTTGGGGATGCCTGCTTCCTGAGGTTTCACCTTTGTGGGAGCACTACAAGACCCCAGCCGTGAGAAAACGCGGCGCACAAGGGGATCAAGAGCAAAGGTAGTTACTCATCGGCAACCGCGTATCTCCTCGGCTTCAGCGTCTGACGGGTGCCATCATTGCGGCACGGGGACCTCTTCCTCTTCGGGAGCGACTCAAGTCATAGGCAGGGCTGACCGGACCCCGAGGGGCGATCCTTGGCAGGAGGAGCGCTCGGCGGGGCAGCCGGGGTAGGGACCCCGAGGGCAGGGGCGCCCGGCAAGATCTTCTGGCTTATGGCTCCGGAGCCATTGGTGGCCTCCTCGCCGCTAGCAGCCACTCTGGAGCCACCACCCTGGGCATCAGGGGCCTCTGCCTCTAGAGCTTGGGGTCACGTCAGTTCTGCAGCAACTCCATCCAGGGCCCTAGGAGCCTTGGCCTCCTGTGCCACTAATGGCGCCAGGCCTCCGGAGGAGCCCTCGACGGCTGCTGGAGGCGCGCGCCCCCCTGCCTCTACACTCGGGGTGCATGCGGCGGGATTGATTAGGAGAGGAACCACAAAGACGGGGTTCCCGCGGGGCCCCTCAAGGCCCTCTAGAAGCAACCCCCACTCATCGAACAAAGGCATCTGCCCAGTGAAGGCCGCCTAGTTCGAGCACAGATAGAGAAGGCAGCTACACCTCGGAAAGTCAGCGGGCTCGGGCTCGCCGGTCAGGAGTTTGAGCACCACGCTCAAGGTCTCGGTAGCCAGCGATGGCCTCTACAGCCTCATCGGATCTTTGACGCGTGTGAAGTCCAACATTGGGTGAGAATGGCGCTGGAGGGGAGCAATGCGCTGCCTGACAAATTCCTTCACCGCCATTGGCGCGTCACTTCTAGTTCCTGAAGCCTCGCCAATCTATTCCAAACGAAAGCAAGACGCCGGCCGGAGAGCCTCTCGTGGCACCAACCGGAGCTAGGCGAGGTCGGTGCCCCAGGAGTCAAGAGCAGGAGGCTGAACATGCGGGCATCCATAAGAAGCCACTGCTTCCGGAATCCCTTCGCAGCAGGCGAGAGCTTGAAGTCGATTGCCGAACCAGCGGTTGCGGCCACAGCTTCAAAGGTCGCGCACCCAGAGCATTGGTGGGCATCGACCAACCGAAGCAAGAAGAAATGACAAAATAAGGCCACGGAAGGGGTGATGCCGACCATGGCCTCGTAGAGGAAGGCAAAGACGGCGAGAAGGATGATAGAGCGGGGGTCTAGATGCAGCAGGTAGATCTGGTAATGCGATATCACAACATTGAAGAAAGGGGAGAAGGGAGGAATCAACCCCGCGAGAAGAGCGTGGAGATAGATGGGGATCTCGGAGGCGGTCATCTCTCTCGCTCGCCAGGATGCAGGGCGGACGACCGTCGCCCTCCCCTCATTGGAATCGACGGCAAGCGCATGGCAAACCTTGTCCAACCCCTCTAATTGATCACCGTTGACTGCTCGAGGGCTGGCTCCAGGGCCGGCGGAGGACCGCTCGGGGCGAGCGGCTTCCCCTTCTTCTTCCTTGGCTTGGGGGCCATGACGAGTGCCAAAAGAAGGGCGGGGCGTCGGCGCTGGATCTATGGATGTGGCGGCAAGGTTGGCAAGGAGGAAACAAGGGCCGAGCATGGTAATCTATGAAGTGCGAGCCGCACTGCCAACGAGCGACTGCTGGGCCTGCCAGATATCAAGGCGGCGTGGGGAAGTGGAGACGCCCACGTCCCATCAACTGCCACGTGTCATCAAGGCCGCAGGCGGTTAGGTCCCGTGGCCTTCCGCACTTGCCCTTTGGCTTCGCCTGGAAGCCAAGTCCGAGCACGCCTTGGGCCCGGGGGCTACTATCGGCGTTCTGGATATGGGGGTATCCAGCCCTGCCTGCCTGCGGCCCACCACGTGGCTCCATCGATGGCTTGGTAGGGCCCAGCTTCAGCATCAACAACCCAAGACCCTCATGAGGGGCCGAGCCTCGCGAGGCGGACGATGCCAAGACCCCCGAGGGGATTGGCCTCCTCAGGCTGGCTCCCAAGGGGCGGAGAGTTCTATGCAAGGTTCACCTCACGAGGCTCAAATGACGTGGGCCATGATGACCAAGGCCAGGCGGGCGCTAGGCGGGCGCAGAGTGCAGGTTTCCTCTTCGGTGCAAGGGAGGCAAGCCACAGGCACAGAGTCCTAAGGAATCAGCCAAAGGTTTCCATTTTGGTGCAACGAGACCAAGACTGCCAGGACGGCAGGATGGAGGTCATCGACGAGCCCACCGCAGTGTCACGGCCAGAGGCTTTTCGCAGGCGAAGACTACTTTTGTCAGGATAAGTTGTAGTACTTGCCCCTTTCAAATCCGGCCGTTGTGGGATCCCTTCCCGCCAACATTTGGGAAGAGGACCAAGGCCTCTATAAATAGGACTAGCCACCACGATAGAGAGGAAGGACAAGTCGAACTAGCTCACACCACACCAGCTGAAGAACACCTCACCTCCTGAGGCCAGTTCATCCACTGTACTAGTTCATCCTCAGCCTTCCAAGGCAATCCACCAAAACGCCGGAGTAGGGTATTACACCGCAAGGTGGCCTGAACCAGGATAAACTGCTTTGTCTCTTTGAGCTTGTCGCGTTAGGCTTAGGAGGATCGGGAGTAGGCAGGCTGGGTAGGTTGAGATCTCCGCACGCATCCAAGAGTTCGAACCTCTCAAGGGTTTGCGGATCCCTTAATCCGATAGACCCTAATTCCAACTCTATAGAATCCTATTTTTGAAGAAAAAATAGGAGAGGAAGTTTCATCGCGTTTTAAGATATGGAGCCGCCGCCACCTCCTGTTCTCCATGGTGAGGCCAGATCTAGAGTCCATTCTCGGCTCCGGAGAGGGGGATCTTCCATCTTCGTCATCACCAACCATCCTCCATCACCAGTTTCATGATGCTCACCGCCTGGAGTGAGTAATTCCTTCGTAGGCTTGTGATATGTCTCCATCGTATCTACTTTTCCTAATGTTGTTGCTCTTGTTTTGGACTCTAATTTGCATTATTTGAATGAAACTAACCTGGACTGGCGCTGTTTTCAGCAGACTACCATGGTGTTGTTTTTGTGCAGAAATAAAAGTTATCAGAATTGGACGAAACTTTTTGGAGAATTATTTTGGAATATATAAGAATTTCTGGAACCAAGACCCACTAGAGGGGGGGGCCCTAGCTTCCCACTAGGCACCAGGGTGCGCCACCCCCTCTGGCGCGCCCTGGTGGGTAGTGGGCCCACGAGGCTCCACTGACCCTAATTTCAACTCTATAAAACCCTATTTTTGGAGAAAACAGGAGAGGATGTTTCATCACGTTTTACTATACGGAGTCGTCGCCACCTCCTGTTCTTCATCGGGAGGCCAAATTTGGAGCCCGTTCGGGGCTCCGGAGAGGGGGATCTTCGGTCTTCGCCATCACCAACCTTACTCCATCACCAATTTCATGATGCTCACCGCGGGAGTGAGTAATTCCTTTGTAGGCATGTTGGGCGGTGGTGAGTTGGATGAGATTCATCATGTAATCGAGTTAGTTTTGTTAGGGCTTGATCCCTAGTATCCACTATGTTCTGAGATTGATGTTGCTATGACTTTGATATGTTTATTGCTTGTCACTAGGGCCCAAGTGCCATGATGTCAGATCTGAAACGTTTATGTTTTCACCATTATATCTATGTTCTTGATCCGATTTTGCAAGTTATATGCATCTGCTATGTGTTATGATCCGCATACCCCAAGGTGACAATAATTGAGATTCTTTCCGGTGATTACCGTAGTTTGAGGAGTTCATGTATTCACTATGTGTTAATGCTTTGTTCCGGTTCTCTATTAAAAGGAGGCCTCAATATCCTTAGTTTCCTTATGGACCCCACTGCCATGGGATGGTAGGACAAAAGATATCATGCAAGTTCTTTCCATAAGCACGTATGACTACATACGAAATACATGCCTACATTATATTTTCTGTGTCGCCCTAGGTTATGACTATTATATGATGAATATTATCCAACGTTACCACCGATCCAATGCCTACGAGTTTTCCACATATTGTTCTTGCTAAGTTACTACTGTTACAACTGCTACAAAATTAGTGCTATCACTATTACCGTTACCACTGCTATCAAAACTATCATACTATTGTGCTACTGATCACTTTGCTGCAGATATTCAATCTCTAGGTGTGGTTGAATTGAAAAAGCAACTGCTAATACTTAAAAGTATTCTTTGGCTTCCCTTGTGTTGAATCTATAAATTTGGGTTGAATACTCTACCCTCAAAAATTGTTGCGACCCCCTATACTTGAGGGTTATCAAGACCTTTTTCTGGTGCCATTGCCGGGGAGCATAGCTATATTGGTTGAGTCACTTGGGATTTATATCTATTTATCACTATGAAGAATCTTAAGGATGATAGAACCAAGATCGTTCCCTCTAAGACGAGGGGAGGTAAGGAACTGCCATCTAGCTCTGCACTTGATTCACCTTCTGTTTTGAGTAAACTTGCAACACCACCACATGTTATTAATCATGATATGTCGCAAGTAATTGATGATGCTACTTCTGCTATGAATGATGCTTATGATGATGTTAGTACTCTGCTTGGTAAGAATGTGCCACTAGGAAAATTTCTTGATGAACAACTTGCTAGAGCTAAAGAAATTGAGAATGCTGAAACCAATGAAATTACTGAAACTATTGAAGTTTTTGAAACTGAAAATTATGAAACACCTATTAGACCTATCTCTCCTAGATATGAATTTCCTAATATACCTGAGGGTTATGTTATGGGTGGAGAGGTAGCCAGAGACTTTCTTGTTTGTAAAGATGGGATGGTCTTAAGAAATTACTAGGCAAGTTGAAAGAAAAAACTTTGAACGCTAGAATGAAATGTGATTGTAAGTTTGCTACTTCACCTATCTTTGTTACTGATGAGGATTATGAATTCTCTGTTGGCCCAGAGTTAATTACTTTGGTTGAATCTGATCCTTTCCATGGCTATGAAACTGAAACTGTAGTGGCACATCTTACTAAATTAAATGATATAGCCACCCTATTTGCTCATGATGAAAAAATTCGCTACTACTATATTCTTAAGTTATTTCCGTTCTCGTTAAAGGGTGATGCTAAGATATGGTACAATACTCCCGCTCATAAGAAATAAGCTGCCTTATGGGAAATATTTAACTTTGTGAAAATTGAAGAAGAGAGTCTCCCACAAGCTTGGGGTAGGCTTCTCCAATTACTTAATGCTCTGCCTGATCATCCTCTCAAGAAAAATTGAATACTTGATATCTTTTATAATGGACCAACTGATGCTTCTAGGGATTTCTTAGATAGTTGTGTTGGTTGTGTTTTTAGGGAATGAACTATTGACCAAGCTGTGGAATTATTGAATAATATATTGAAGAAATATGATGAATGGACACTTCTTGAATCACTGCCTAAACCCACTCCGAAGAAGATGTGTATTTTATTTTTGGGAAAATTTTGTTTTTGCCACTATACATTATGCCAATTTTTCTTATGCCACTCTAGATTTTGACATTTCATTTTTGCCACTCTTAGCTTTTGACAATTATCACAATCGCCATTCTGCGGCAAAAGCAAAATAATTTTATTTCATTTTTGCCACTCTTAATTTTTGTCAATTATCACAATTGCCACTATGAAAATTTTGCTTTTGTGACGGGAATGGCAATTGTGATAACTGTCAAAAACTAAGAGTGGCAAAAGTGAAATGTCAAAAAGTAGAGTGGCATAAGGAAAATTGGCAAAATCTAGAGTGGCAAAAACAAAATTTTCCCTTTATTTTTTGGTCCTGAAGATATGTAAGAGGCAAAGAAATGTATGAAGCAAAAAAGGTATTAAAGCTAAAGATGTTAAGAATTTACCACCTATTGAAGAAATACATGGTCTTGACACACCACCATAGGTGGTGGAGGTAAATCCTCTCTTAAAATTTGATGAAGGTGACATTCCTTATAATAAAGCTCCTAGTCAATGCTTGTATGAATATGACAACTACATTAGAAAACAAGATCACTTCAATGCAAATGTTATGAAACAGTTGAAACAAAATTCTGATATAATTTCTCACTTAAGTGACTTGTTATTTAAAATTACAAATGATGTTAGAGGTGTAGGAAAACATGCCTCTATGGTTCGAACACATATAGGACAAGTTGCTAAATCTCAAAGTGAGCTGCTTAATGAACTGAACAATAATATGAATGATTATGTTGTTAGAGTAGCAACTAGATGAGGTAAAATGACTCAGGAGCCACTTTATCCCCAAGTTCACCCTAAAATAATTGAACAAGACTCCCAAAGAATTAATAATGATGCACCTAGTCTTCTAAAAATAAAAATAAAAATAAAAATGATAGGACTTTGCATACTTCTAGTGAACCTGAAGAAGAAAAACCTTCTAGGGATAATAATGATGTTTCTATTTCTAATGCTGAAACTCAATCTAGTAATGAACATTCACCTAGTGATAATGACAATGATAATGATGATGTTCATGAATATGATCAACCAGACAATGAAAAAGAACTAGATAATGATGTTGAAATAGAACCTACTATTGATCTTGATAACCCACCTCCTAAAAATAAACGCTGTGATAAAAGAGACTTTGCTGCTAGAAAACATGGTAAAACAAGAGAGCCATAGGGTTCAGAAACCTATGACCTTTTGTAGGATTGAAAGTAGGCCTAGAGGGGGGGTGATTAGACTACTTGACCAAATAAAAATCTAACATTTTCCTTATTTTCGTTGTGGACAGATTTTAGCAACTAGCACAAGTCAAGCAATCAACCTACACATGCAATTCTAAGAGTGTAGCAGCGGAAAGTAAATCATTGCATATGAAGGTAAAGGGAAGGCTTTGGAGAGTGCAGACGCAATGATGGCACGGAGTTTTTGATGTGCTTCCGATAGGTGATCCTATCATACGTCCACGTTGGTGGAGACCTCAACCCACGAAGGGCAACGACTGCGTGATTCCACGGAGGGCTCCACTCACGAAGGGTCCACGAAGAAGCAACCTTGTCTATCCCACCATGGTCATCACCCACGAAGGACTTGCCTCACTTGTATAGATCTTCACGAAGTAGGAAATCTCCTTGCCCTTACAAACTTCTTGGTTCAACTCCACAATCTTGTCGGAGGCTCCCAAGTGAAACCTAACCAATCTAGGAGACACCACTCTTCAAAAGGTAATAGATGGTGTGTTGATGATGAACTCCTTGCTCTTGTGCTTCAAATGATAGTCTCCCCAACACTCAACTCTCTCTCATAGATTTGGATATGGTGGAAAGATGATTTGAGTGGAAAGCAACTTGGGGAAGGCTAGAAATTAAGAATCTTATGGTAGGATTGGAATATCTTGATCTCAACACATGATTAGGTGGTTCTCTCTCAAAAAACGTATGCTGGAAGTGTAGGCACGTTCTGATGGCTCTCTCCCATAGGGCGAAGGGGGTGAAGGGGTATATATAGCCTCCACACAAAATCCAACCAATACACACATTTGACCCAACTCGGTCAGGCTGAATACAAGAACTCGGTGAGACCGATTTATTTCAAAATGTGAACATTAGGAATATCGGTGGGACCAACTGGAACAACTCGGTGGTACAGATGTGCTAGGGCTTAGGGCACACATCAACTTGGTGGTGCCGATTGCATCAAATCGGTGAGACCGAAGTGAAGCAATAAGCAAACATAGAAGATGTCAAGCAAACTCGGTGGGACCGATTGCTCATCTCGGTGAGACCAAAATGTTACAAAGGGAAACAGAGAGTTTGCAAGGCCATCTCGGTGAAACCGAGATCCATATCGGACCGAACTGTTAGGGTTTCTGGCAGTGGCTATGTCATATGAACTCGATGGCTCCGGTTAGGAAGAATCGGTGCGGCCGAGTTTGAGTTTGGGTTTTGGACTTATTTGGAATGAGAAAGTGGTTGAGGGCTTTGGAGCAATATCACTAAGCACTTTGAGAAAGCAAGCCATTAAGCAACGCCTCATCCCCTTTTAATAGTATTGACTTTCCTATGGACTCAATGTGATCTTGGATCACTAAAAGTAAAATGAAAAGTCTTGAGCTTTTGCCAATATTTGTCCTTAGCATTTTGAGGGGTCCACGTTCCTAGTCCATGCCATGCCATTCACCGATGCATCCATGGTTTTGTGAAGTATCACAAGGCAAAGGGAACATCACATGATAACCAAAGGTTCACTCGAATATCATTCGTGTGCTTATAGGGATCGATATGGGCGTCCACGGTCCCGCTACCAGTCATTGAACGAACGGTTTCATTCATGTCCATGAGTTACCGAACCTACGAGGTCATAAGCTTAAGGAAATCATGATCTGCTGAGTGTTAGTAGGATGAGAGTGATGAGAATATATTTGTGTTATTGTTTCCTTAATATTCATCATAGTTCCGAGAGGATCCGGAAGTGTTTAGGTCAATATCGGGTAATACCGGGTATTACCGATATACTATATATAGGTGAAAAATATTTTTCGAGATGTTAAAAAATATATATAATGGTCTAGAAGTATTTACAATATTTTATATTTAATTTAAATGTCAACGGGCCTTAAAAGGCCAAGAGGTGGAAGGAATTATGGGCTACAAGGGCCCATAAGGAAGTGGCGCCCCCCTTGAGATATGGGGGGGGGGGCGAGTTGGACCCATGGCCGGCGCCCCAAGGAGGGACTTTCCCTCCTTGGTGGATCCTCTCCTCCTCATCTAACCTATATATAGTAGGGTTTTTTGATCTATTGGATACACAAGTATGAGCCTCCTCTAGTTCTTCTAGTTCTAGTTGGTCCTAATTGACTTGGAGCTAGGCCAATCCTCTTGTCCTCATAATTAGAAGCCCTGTATGGTTCTAATCTCCTCCCTCTAATTCTCTGGCGATGATTAGCTTTGGACGAGAAGCGCCGCCGGACCTTGAAGGTTGCATGCTTGCAACCAAGGAGAGAGACCGTGCTTTCGGTCTTTGGTTCGAGGGATTGTTTGTGCGCGGTACGAGGGATCGTTCATCGACGGTTTGAGGGACTCGAAGTACGATCTACACCGACACGTTCTTCTTTCGCTATAACTCGGTGACAGTAACGAACGTGATCCCAACCCTTATGCATCTTCATATTGATCTTGGATGATCGTAGGCGTGATTTTTCTTTGTTTTCTATTACGTTTCCGAACACTCACCACTACTTAACTCAAACAATTTTACCAACATATTCGCCCGTTACTCACAATCACTAGAAAATGTGTGCTATTCTGTGATGAAAACCTTGGTGACAAAGAACAAACTATCACCTAAGTTCTTTTTCTCTGACGAAAACCTTCACCACCTAATTTCCTCCCTAGGGAAGCGCCCTAGGAGACCTTGGTGACATTTTGGGGTGATTTTAGGCGACATGTTCGGTCGTCACTAGGGATGTGCATATTCTGTAACGATTTGTAGTGTCGCAGAAAATGTTCGGTGGGTTAAAAAAAGATTAAAAATGCATGGTGGGGTTCACAACGTAATACCTGGTTTTCTTTTTGCCATAGCAGAGTTTTGAACAAATTAGAATCAAATTTGTAGGGGCTATGAGTTGAGATGCTCGTAACAAAATTCATTGATCCTCACCGTCATCACATATTTGCTTCTCCTGTAAGCACAAATTTGCTTCCGCGGCCTGTGTTTCTCAAAAAAATATGTGCTTCTACGAGAAGTACAAATTTGCTTATGGGAGGAACACAATTTTTCTTTTCGTGAAAGTATAGATTTGCTTCCGCGAGAAGCACATTTGTGCTTCTTGGAAAAAAATGTGGTTCTCGAAAAGGGGAAAAGGTGAAAAACCGTATTTGTGTTTCCGGGCTCCGCTTTTTCCTTCCTTTTGTTTCAGTTTCTCCGGTTGCCGTTTTTTCGATTTTCATTTTTAACAGTTTTTTTCGGGGTTTTTGTCCCTTTTTGCGAAAAACTTTCAATCTATTCATCTTCAATCATGGCAGTACAACGAACACTAGAAATAAAAATTACATCTAGATCCGTACACCACCTAGCGACGACTACAAGCACTGAAGCGAGCCGAAGGCACGCCGCCGTCATCGGCCCTCCATTGCCGGAGTCGGGCATAATTTGTTGTAGTAGACAATCATGAAGTCGTCGTGCTAAGGCCCCATAGGACCAGCGCACCAGAACTCTGTCTTTCATTTTTTTTGGTTTTTGCGAAAAAAGGTTCGTCGTGTAGTTTCGAAGATCTTGACCATGAGAAATCGAACGATAAAAGTAGTTCGAGATTTAGATGCACCATTCAGGAGATAAAACATTTTAAATAATTAAATATACGAAAAAAGGAAAACATCCAAGTTACAATAATTAACGAACTTGCAATGCGCCATTTTGTAACGCTTGAGAAGGTGAGGATGTCCTTTGCGAAGGGATATCCGAGCGATGATTTAGAAAAGGAGCATTCGTAGTTCCCTCGCACGAAGTCATCACCTTCTTGTGCGCGAGCAAAAAGGACAAGGCCCACACAAAGCCCAAACCAAGTACAAACAACAGATCGGCCCTACATCCAAACGACAGAATTCAACACAGGCCACGTGCGTTTGCACGAATCTCTGGAACAAAAATCCAACGGCTAATGAGGTGACTGAGACTTCGTCAAATCTCATTTGACTGAGATTTAGCAAGCCTGTCAAAATATAATAAAACATGATATATAGAGTATATTGAGTAGCAAATATGTTAGTGCATTGCAACGGGAGAAAACAACCCCTACACGCCCTCAGAGCATCTCCAGCCGCGCCCCAGAATGGCCTCCCAAGGCGATTTTTTCACGCCGGCGCCAAAAAACGGCCCAGTCGCGCCCCAGAAGCCCGATCTTCGCCGGCCTGGCCGAAATCAGCGCCGGCGGACCCAGGCCGAACCCGGCGCGCTTGGGGGGGGGGGCGCCGGGGCGAGTGCTTTTGGCGTGAAGCAGCCGCGGGACCGCCGTGTCAGCGAGACGGGCGCTTCATCGCCCTCATCTCCTCGGTTCCCGCGGGAATCAATGCCAAGGCTGCCGCGCTGCCGCCGCCGGTCAGCCTTTCCATTGATTCCTCACGGGCGGCGCGTCACGGGGCGGCGCGGCGACGCCTCCCCTCCCGCCACGCGTACACACGGGCGCGGCTATATAAGCCGGTGCCCTCCTTGCCTCAAGCCACACCAGCCCTAGCCGCCGAGCTCTCTCCGTCTTCCATGCACCGCCGCCGCCGAGCCCTCCCTCTCCCCTCTCCGACAGCCGCCCAATGGCCGAACGCTTCCCCGGCGTCGAGGCGGCGGCCGACGGCTTCGGCCTCGCTTCGCGAACAGGAGTCCTAGCTCCTGTTCGAGGCCAACATCCTGGCGCTGCCGGACATGCGCGCCGGGCTGTCGGGGTGGTGGCTCAGCAACGGGGGAGTGCCCGTTCCCCCGTTGCCCGACGCTGTGGCGCGGTCCGCCTACTACGCCGACGAGGTCGAGCTCGCGCGCGCCTCCCTCACCGATGAGCAGCGCACCCTCCCCCAGTACATCACCGACAAACCACTCGGCGTGGGCGGCGTACTTCGAGCGTCGACAGGAGCAGAGGCTGGCGTCCACCAACGGGGCGCCGATGGTGGGCGGTATGAAGAACAACGAGGGGCGCCGCGTGGTGGGGCGTCCCCGGCCGCACGCTCGACGACGTGCTGGCGTGCCTCGAGGGCGACAACGAGCCGCCACTGGCATACCCTCCCCGGCGGCCCCGGCCCCGGCCCACCGCCGACGCGCGGGGCAATGGCTGCCCAGGAGGTTCGTCTCTTCATCGTCTTTCTCCTCCTCGTCGCGATCCTCTTCCCACTCCTTCGGTTCTCCGGCGCTGCTCGGCGTCAAGGCCGAACCCGCGGCGGAGACGCCGCTTGTTGGGGAACGTAGTAATTTCAAAAAAATTCCTACGCACATGCAAGATCATGGTGATGCATAGCAACGAGAGGGGAGAGTGTTGTCCACGTACCCTCGTAGACCGTAAGCGGAAGCGTTATGACAACGCGGTTGATGTAGTCGTACGTCTTCACGATCCGACCGATCCAAGCACCGAACGTACGACACCTCCGAGTTCAGCACACGTTCAGCTCGATGACGATCCCCGGACTCCGATCCAGCAGGGTGTCGGGGATGAGTTCCGTCAGCACGACGGCGTGGTGACGATGATGATGTTCTACCGACGCAGGGCTTCGCCTAAGCACCGCAACGATATGACCGAGGTGGAATATGGTGGAAGGGGGCACCGCACACGGCTAAGGAATGATCACGATGATCAACTTGTGTATCTTGGGGTGCCCCCTGCCCCCGTATATAAAGGAGGGAGGGGGAGGTGCGGCCGGCCCCCTAGGGGTGCGCCTAGAGGAGTCCTACTCCCACCGGGAGTAGGACTCCCTCCTCTTGCCTTGTTGGAGAAGGAAAGGGGGGAGGGGAAAGAGGAAAGGGGGGAGCCCCCCCCTTCCTTGTCCTATTCGGACTAGGGGGAGGGGGCGCGCGGTCTGCCCTGGCCGGCCCTCCTCTTCTCCCTCATGGCCCATGTAGGCTCATTAACCCCCGGGGGGTTCCGATAACCCCCCGGTACTCCGGCAAAATCCCGATTTCACCCGGAATGTTTCCGATATCCAAATATAGGCTTCCAATATATCAACCTTTATGTCTCGACCATTTCGAGACTCCTCGTCATGTCTATGATCATATCCGGGACTCCGAACAACCTTCGGTACATCAAAACTTATAAACTCATAATAAAACTGTCATCGTAACGTTAAGCGTGCGGACCCTACGGGTTCGAGAACTATGTAGACATGACCTAGAATTGTTCCCGGTCAATAACCAATAGCGGAACCTGGATGCTCATATTGGCTCCTACATATTCTACGAAGATCTTTATCGGTCAAACCGCATAACAACATACGTTGTTCCCTTTGTCATCGGTATGTTACTTGCCCGAGATTTGATCGTCGGTATCTCAATACCTAGTTCAATCTCGTTACCTGTGACGCCCGGATCATTAGGCTACAGTAATCCCACGCTAATGATGCCACGTCACCACGGTTACTGTTGCTAATCTCGGGTTGATTCGAAACCGTTTCAAAATTCAAATTTAAATTAGTGTCAACAATAAAAGTTTTCAAAAGTTGAAACAAAAATGTTCGGTGGGTGCCGAATACTACAAGGGTAATTATAATAAAGCAAACACATTTTTATAAAATGCCTAAATGATTTAAAATGAAATAAAACAGAAAAGGTAGAATAAATAAAAAGTAGAAACAAAGCAAAAGAAAGGAACCCACCCCCCCCCCCTTTGCTGGGCCGCGGCCCAGCTGGCCATCGGGCCAACTAGGCCGGCCCAGCCGCGCCCCACCCCACTCCCCATAACCCCCCTGGGAAAACCCTAGGCACCGACACCCCACTTCCCCCCCCCCACTCGCGCCCCCACTCTCCCTCTCCCCCGATCCAATCGGGATCGGGCTTGAACGCCTCCGTCACCTCGCCCCGACGCCGCCGGGATTGAACCCGTCTTCGCCGGACCGCCCCGGCGCCACTCGCCAGCATCGCCGTCGCCGCCCCATCGTCTCTTCCCCGCCAGCCTCCTCGAGCCATGCCGACCGGGACGACCGCACCAGACGACATCGCCTACGTCCACCCCGCCGCTGGATCTCGTCGCCCCGCCACACGTCGTCGTCGTCCTCCTCCGCACGGATCGTCCCCGAGCCCACTGCCATGCCCCTCCCGTTCCCTTGTGAGCCGCCACCTCCCTCCTCCCTCTCCTCCTCTATGCGTGCGTGTCACCCTCACCGCGCGCTCGACGCCCCACTCAATCGTTGCGACGTACGGCCACGCGCGAGCCCGCACCCGCGCCCGGAGCTCACTCCGCCGTGGCCTCCCCCCTGTCACTGCCCCCGTCGTCCCGATGCGCCCGTCGTCGCCTACACGTGCGGCCACAGCACCTCGCCCGTCCGCCCCGCCGCTGCCACCGTGCGCCCACGCCCCCGCTCCCTTGGCCTCGTCCGCAGCCCCCCGGTGCGCTGCCCAGCATCGCCGCCGTTCGCCGACCCGCCGCCGTCCGCCGGTGCCGTCCGTGGCCAGGCTCCGGCGAGCCACCCGGCCGCGCCATGGATTTGCCCGTTCGGGCGCCCACTGCCCGCTGGCGCTCGTCGCCTGTTCGGGTATTACCCGATGCCCGCACCCGTTAAGGCCCCTCTAGGCCTATGACAGCTAGGGCCCAGCCCCTGAGAACGTTTCTAAATAATAATAATAATAATTTATTTAGTAAAATTAATAATTAATTAATAAATGAATTAATTAAGTTAATTAATCCAGTTTAATTAATCTAATTAACTAATTAGTTTAATTAAATAGTAATTAGTTTAACTAAGACCTAATTAACATAAACAGAGTATGACAGGTGGGACCCACTGGACCCACATGTCATATTGACTTAGTCAATCCCTGTTGACTGCTGATGTCAACATGACATCATGCTGATGTCATTAATCCAATTTCGAATTAAATTAAATGATTAATTGAATTCCAGAAATTAGTAAATCTTTAGAAAATCATATCTTTTAATCCGTAACTCCGATTAAATTATTTTCAACATGAAAGTTACTCAGAACGATGAGACGAATCCGGATACGCAGCCCGTTTGTCCGCCACACACCCCTAGCATACTGGACATGCAACTTTCCCCCTCCGGTTCACCGGTCCGAAAACGCGAAGCACCGGGAATACTTTCCCGGATGTTTCCCCCCTTCGCCGATATCACCTACTACCGCGTTAGGGCACACCTAGCACCGCGTATTGCCATGTTACGCTTTGTGATGCTTTGATTGCTCTGTTATTTATTATGTTCCCCTTCCGTTACTTCTTTCTGGTAGACCTCTAGACTGCCGGCGACCCCCAGTTCGACTACGGTGTTGACGACCCCTCATTGCCAGAGCAACCAGGCAAGCCCCCCCTTGATCACCAGATATCGCCTATACTTCTCTATACTGCTTGCATTAGAGTAGTGTAGCATGTTACTGTTCGGTTACTCCTATTTTGTTGCATAGCCTGTCATTGTTGCTACAGTCATTGATACCTTACCCGCAATCCTAAATGCTTAGTATAGGATGCTAGTTTATCATCATTGGCCCTACATTCTTGTCAGTCTGCCTTGCTATACTATTGGGCCGTGATCACTCGGGAGGTGATCACGGGTATATGCTATACATATATACATACTACAGATGGTGACTAAAGTCGAGTCCGCTCGAATAGTACCCGCGAGTGATTCACGGATTGGGGGCTGAAAGGACCTTTGTCCCGACGGCCCTCTGTGTGGATCTTTGTGGCGGAGCGACAGGGCAGGTTGAGACCACCTAGGCGAGAGGTGGGCCTGGCCCTGGTCGGCGTCCGTGGTTGCTTCATAATAACACGCTTAACGAGATCTTGGTATTTGATCTGAGTCTGGCCATTTGATCTATACGCACTAACCATCTACGCGGGAGTAGTTATGGGTATCCCGGCGTCGTGGTATCAGCCGAAGCCTTCTTGACGTCAGCGACGGAGCGGCGCGCGCCGGATTGGACTGGAACGCCTACTCTTGTATAAGGGAGGCTAGGTCTGCTTCTGGCCGCCCTCGCAACATGCAGGTGTGCAATGGGCGATGGGCCCGGACCCCTGCGCGCATAGGATTTAGACCGGCGTGTTGACCTCTCTATTGTGCCTAGGTGGGGCTGCGACGTGTTGATCTTCCGAAGCCGGGCATGACCCAGGAAAGTGTGTCCGGCCAAATGGGATCGAGCGTGTTGGGTTATGTGGTGCACCCCCGCAGGGAAGTTAATCTATTCGAATAGCCGTGTCCCTCGGTAAAAGGACGACCCGGAGTTGTACCTTGACCTTATGACAACTAGAACCGGATACTTAATAAAACACACCCTTCCAAGTGCCAGATACAACCCGGTGATCGCTCTCTAACAGGGCGACGAGGAGAGGATCGCCGGGTAGGATTATGCTATGCGATGCTACTGGAGATGCTACTTGGAGATGCTACTTGGAGATGCTACTTGGAGGACTTCAATCTACTCTCTTCTACATGCTGCAAGACGGAGGCTGCCAGAAGTGTAGTCTTCGACAGGATTAGCTATCCCCCTCTTATTCTGGCATTCTGCAGTTCAGTCCACTGATATGGCCCTTTACACATATACCCATGCATATGTAGTGTAGCTCCTTGCTTGCGAGTACTTTGGATGAGTACTCACGGTTGCTTTATCCCCCCTTTTCCCCCTTTCCTTTCTTTCTGGTTGTCACAACCAGATGCTGGAGTCCAGGAGCCATACGCCACCGTCGATGACGACTACTACACTGGAGATGTCTGCTACTACGTGCAGGCTGCTGACGACGACCAGGAGTAGTTTAGGAGGATCCCATGCAGGAGGCCTGCGCCTCTTTCGATCTGTATCCCAGTTTGTGCTAGCCTTCTTAAGGCAAACTTGTTTAACTTATGTCTGTACTCAGATATTGTTGCTTCCGCTGACTCGTCTATGATCGAGCACTTGTATTCGAGCCTTCGAGGCCCCTGGCTTATATTATGATGCTTGTATGACTTATTTATGTTTTTAGAGTTGTGTTGTGTTATCTTCCCATGAGTCCCTGATCTTGATCGTACACGTTTGCGTGCATGATTAGTGTACGATTGAATTGGGGGCGTCACAAGTTGGTATCAGAGCCGACTGCCTGTAGGAATCCCCTTTCCAACTCCTTGGCCAAAGTTGAGTCTAGAAGCCGAAAACTGTTTTACTAACTTGGCTGTGCGGCCCCTGGGCCCACGTCGCCATTGGGTGGTATTAGGATATTTTATTCCTCGTCCATACTCTGGGATTCTAATCTCTCTTCTATTCGAGTTAAATGATTTTGCTGAAATCTAACTCTAGGTTCTCGTTATCACTTCCTGCCGGAGAGCCCCTTCATTACAGATGATCGACCGCTTCAACAGAAGATTCTGACAATACTCTTCGTTGTTTTCCCGAGACGCTTGTGCCAACCGTTTTTGCAAATTCCCTACCCCTATTATCTGTATGGATAACTGAACACACTTGCCTACATTCAATCCCATTGATCTTGTTATCACAAGATGCCCCGAACTGCTCTCCGTTGTTCCGAAAATCCTTTGAGCTTACTGCCCTGCAGTTCTTGCCTAATGAATAACCCCTCCGGATAATTCCTCGCACTTATCGAGTATCCGTTCATCCCCAGTTGTTCATGTGTTTCACATTGGTCTTCGAAATACTTTTTGATCCTCCAAAAATCCTTAGTAGCTTATGGCTCTGCAATACTTGTCTGCTTGCATTATGGATGCTTTCCAGATGTCTGGCAATATTCGTTAGTGTCCTTAGGCACCGTCATTTTGATCCTATTGATTCAACATGAGTGCGAATGCACGCAATCATCAGTTGATCCTGTTAAATTATCTTTCCGGCTCAGACGTCATTTTAAACATGAGCTGGATCTCGACCAATCAAATTGCCGTCGATTGTACCCCTAATGCTATTCAACTTATCCATCCTTAATCAGAGCATTGCTTCTGATCCCTTGTCTTGGAATTCATAATCCCTTTGCATTTGAGTTGTGAGTTAGTCAGTTGTTTCTATAACCCGATGCACTTGCATTCCTGCTTCCTTTGATAGGGTACTGATACTCACATCAGCTCCGTTGTAGACCACCAGACCTCTTGTTGGATTATTATCCGGCAGTGTCCCCCATATTCAATAACTCTGTGAGTCTTCTTTCGGATACATAATGCCTTTGGTAAATGGTATCCTCTCCTTTTGTCAACCATGCTCTGCTTTCGAGCTGGTGATATTTACTCTTGAAGCTTGTGGTATATGTCCCTAAGAAGCCCCGATGGGTTGAACCTATGCATTCCTTAATATGTGTGAACTCGAAAGTTTTCACGAGTCATACTCTTCTGGTATTTTGCTAGATAAACTTTCAACACTACAACTTCTTCGAAAGTGAGAGGTGAATGGAAGGTTATACATTGAAGAAGTGGGAGTCGACCTTGAACTTTGTGTTCATGCCCATGGACACGATGTGGGACCTACCATAGAAGCTTCTTGTTATAATAACTATTTCGTTGATATAATATCATCTGGTATCTGTGAATTGATCCTATGCAATCGTGGTTCCGACCCTATTTTCTCTTTGATCCCATTTCTCGGGCAAGTTAAAGCACTTGTCTTTTGCAAGTCAATACACCAGTCCAACCTCTACCTTGATCTACCCTCGGGTATCTCGAGAATATCAAAGAACTGTGTTGCTTCTTATGAGTCTTCATCAGCTATTATTTCTCACTGATTCCAATTTTCTCGGGTTCTGGGTTGTTGTCAATCGAGAACACCGGTTCCGCATTTCGGTTCGATAATCCTAAGTAATTTTCATTGCTTACGAGTTTATTAATCCTTTAAGTCTTTCCTAGCCTGATCAGCTATATCGTTATCGTGCTAAATTTTAACAGTGCTACTTGGTCCTTCTTTCCAGAGCACAATTTTCGTTGATGAGCTAAGATTACGTCGCTCTTCCTCGTCATATCATTTCGCCTTGAACAACAAGCTAGATTTCGAGTTTGTGTGGTACCCGTGGTTCCAATAACCTTTTGCTTCATCATTCCTATTGACTTGATGTCATCGCCGACCGATTACATCTTCATGAAATCTCTCGATAACTGTGTTGTGATCATCATCAACATCCTAAGCTCTTCCAAGATATATATCAAATTCTTGATGGGTAATACCATCCTTGCCCCTCGATGATTCGTGTTATCATTGACCACTTTATTGTCTTCCGTTCAACACAAACTTGTCGTGTTTTGCGTTATACCTTGAGATCCTTGCTACCCAACAATTGTTCTTCTTTACCTTGGAAGTATTACCATCTTTTATGTCAAGAAAGTCATGAGAATTTCACCACCTCTTAAGAGATCTTGATGCAGGTGATACTTCTTGCCATATCCGTTCATTCCTTGGTCAACGTGTTGTTTCTAACCAGAAAACCAACAATTGAACTATGATGTGTGAATTCAAAATTCCTAGCAACCCTATTGCTTTGAAGTGAATGGTCAATAACTCCATTCTAAGTCTTTTGGTTGTTGAATTGCCATTCTAACATTGATCATGCTACCTAAGCCCATATTTCAGGGTGCACCTTTCAACTATTGTTTACTTGGGTATGTTTTCCTCGAGCATATCTCATTATATCATTTGATCTGACAAATGTTATCTCCTTGTTCACATAATTGTGGAAATCCATCCTTTGAAATTCTCAATGAATTGTTGCTGAGTCAATCAGCCACCTCCTCACCTCTCCTTGAATGAACTCTTGTTTTGGAACTCGCTTCCATAGTTCAATTCCCGAGAATCTTACAATGTCATCTCGACAATTTGTGTTGCACCTTTCTGTTCTCAGGCATCTTGACCCTGAGGTATCCTGACACCAATCAGATCTGAATCTCGGTCAGATACGATGGTTGGAACATATTACCAAGAGTTATAACATTGGTCTTTATATGACCCGATAAGGTGATGTCATGCCTAGCACACCTGGCTGGAGGGCCTATTGTTATAGTTCTTCCTTTTAGCAATGTTAACCAGTGTTCCATGAGGAAATTGAAAGACTTATTCTATAAGTTGTTCCTGATGAATCCTTTGTGTATCCAAATGTCCGACCTTTGCTTGAAGACCATGTCAATGCTATCTCGAAGCATGTCTGTGGTACTTCGATCTTCAATAAGAACATTTGAAGCCCAATGCTAAATGTTTCTTGCTCAATTATCCAAACACCGTTGTATGGGTAATGTCATGAAATTTCTCTCACCTTACCTAAAGGGTTTTGTACATTATCTCCTGTCGTGGATATTTTGCTCTGCTTGTCCTTGGGAAGGGTATACTCCTAATAATTGTGTGTCAACACAATTTTCCTTTCCATTGTTCGGTTTACTCTGATAATCGTGTTTTCCTTTCCATTCTTTTGTTTAACCTTTCCTGATTCGGACTTAACTGAGCAGAGATAATTCCCTGCTTAGGTAGGCACCTTGTTGTACCACTCTGTCTGTAAGACCCTGTTACTATTGTTGATGACATTCCGGTAACCACCGATGGGTGATAACTTTGCCAATTGGTTCGCCTTGTTCAACGAGTAGGAAAATTGCTCTCTTCATTCCCCGTCCTTGGTACCGACATTGTTGCTGGCATAGCTGACAAGCTATTCACTGACATGCCTCCCTGTCGCGGTTGTGCAATATGTCACCACCCTTCCTACTTTCAACCCACATGGTGGGCCCATAACCACAGTTCCACAGGATCAAAACTTGACTCTCCTGTACAACCTTTTGTCAAAGTTATTCCTCGCGCGTGGCCTCGTATGTAATTCGCGGGCCACCGTCCTAGTGATCTATTCTGGTATCAGACACAATGCTTATGCCCATTGCTCTAAACCCCTTTCACACTTGTTTCAGGCAACAAACGATTGCCTATGTGCTTGAAGCTTCCATTTTGCGCCTTCTTACTTTGCTCCCGATAATTTCTTAAGTTTCAATTCGAGAGTTACTTCCGCCACCTTCCCCGATGTTATAGACCCGATAGTCAACCTTGCAGAGGTTTGCTCCCCCGGAATACCCACCCCCTTTATTCTTTCGTAAGTACGATGGAATTCTTGAAGAAAGGATGCCGACTTCATCATGATGAACTGAAGCAGAGAAATGGAGACCTCAAGTAATGGATTGACCTCTTCAAGAAGAGCAACCAAGACCAAGAAGGCTCATTAGAATTTCGCAACCAAATCCCTCCCCCCTTACTCCCCTCTTAAATCTCGGGACGAGATTTCTTGTAGTGGAGGAGAATTGTGACGCCCGGATCATTAAGCTACAGTAATCCCACGCTAATGATGCCACGTCACCACGGTTACTGTTACTAATCTCGGGTAGATTCGAAACCATTTCAAAATTCAAATTTAAATTAGTGTCAACAATAAAAGTTTTCAAAAGTTGAAACAAAAATGTTCGGTGGGTGCCGAATACTACAAGGGTAATTATAATAAAGCAAATACATTTTTATAAAATGCCTAAATGATTTAAAAGGAAATAAAACAGAAAAGGTAGAATAAATAAAAAGTAGAAACAAAGCAAAAGAAAGGAACCCACCCCCCCCCCCTTTGCTGGGCCACGGCCCAGCTGGCCATCGGGCCAACTAGGCCGGCCCAGCCGCGCCCCACCCCACTCCTCATAACCCCCCTGGGAAAACCCTAGGCACCGACACCCCACTTCCCCCCCACTCGCGCCCCCATTCTCCCTCTCCCCTGAACCCATCTTCGCCGGACCGCCCCGGCGCCACTCGCCAGCATCACCGTCGCCGCCCCATCGTCTCTTCCCCGCCGGCCTCCTCGAGCCACGCCGACCGGGACGTCCGCACCAGACGACATCGCCTACGTCCACCCCGCCGCTGGATCTCGTCGCCCCGCCGCACGTCGTCGCCGTCCTCCTCCACACGGATCGTCCCCGAGCCCACTTCCATGCCCCTCCCGTTCCCTTGTGAGCCGCCACCACCCTCCTCCCTCTCCTCCTCTATGCGTGCGTGTCGCCCTCACCGCGCGCTCGACGCCCCACTCCATCGTTGCGATGCACGGCCACGCGCAAGCCTGCACCCGCGCCCGGAGCTCACTCCGCCGTGGCCTCCCCCCTGTCACTGCCCCCGTCGTCCCGCTGCGCCCGTCGTCGCCTACATGTGCGGCCACAGCACCTCGCCCGTCCGCCCCGCCGCTGCCACCGTGCGCCCACGCCCCCGCTCCCTTGGCCTCGTCCGCAGCCCCCCGGTGCGCTGCCCAGCATCGCCGCCGTTCACCGACCCGCCGCCGTCTGCCGGTGCCGTCCGTGGCCGGGCTCCGGCGAGCCACCCGGCCGCACCATGGATTTGCCCGTTTGGGCGCCCACTGCCCGCTGGCGCCCGTCGCCTGTTTGGGTATTACCCGATGCCCGCACCCGTTAAGGCCCCTCTAGGCCTATGACAGCTAGGGCCCAGCCCCTGAGAACGTTTCTAAATAATAATAATAATAATTTATTTAGTAAAATTAATATTAATTAATAAATGAATTAATTAAGTTAATTAATCTAGTTTAATTAATCTAATTAACTAATTAGTTTAATTAAATAGTAATTAGTTTAACTAAGACCTAATTAACATAAACAGAGTATGACAGGTGGGACCCACTGGACCCACATGTCAGATTGACTTAGTCAATCCCTGTTGACTGCTGACGTCAACATGACATCACGCTGATGTCATTAATTCAATTTCGAATTAAATTAAATGATTAATTGAATTCTAGAAATTAGTAAATCTTTAGAAAATCATATCTTTTAATCCGTAACTCGGATTAAATTATTTTCAACATGAAAGTTACTCATAACAACGAGACGAATCCGGATACGCAGCCCGTTCGTCCGCCACACACCCCTAGCATACTGGACACGCAACTTTCCCCCTCCGGTTCACCGGTCCGAAAACGTGAAACACCGAGAATACTTTCCCGGATGTTTCCCCCCTTCGCCGATATCACCTACTACCGCGTTAGGGCACACCTAGCACTGCGTATTGCCATGTTACGCTTTGTGATGCTTTGATTGCTCTGTTATTTATTATGTTCCCCTTCCGTTACTTCTTTCCGGTAGACCTCGAGACTGCCGGCGACCCCCAGTTCGACTACGGTGTTGATGACCCCTCCTTGCCAGAGCAACCAGGCAAGCCCCCCCCCTTGATCACCAGATATCGCCTATTCTTCTCTATACTGCTTGCATTAGAGTAGTGTAGCATGTTACTGTTCGGTTACTCCTATTCTGTTGCATAGCCTGTCATTGTTGCTATAGTCATTGATACCTTACCCGCAATCCTAAATGCTTAGTATAGGATGCTAGTTTATCATCATTGGCCCTACATTCTTGTCAGTCTTCCTTGCTATACTATTGGGTCGTGATCACTCGGGAGGTGATCACGGGTATATGCTATACATGTATACATACTACAGATGGTGACTAAAGTCGGGTCCGCTCGAAGAGTACCCGCGAGTGATTCACGGATTGGGGGCTGAAAGGACCTTTGTCCCGATGGCCCTCTGTGTGGATCTTTGTGGCGGAGCGACAGGGCAGGTTGAGACCACCTAGGCGAGAGGTGGGCCTGGCCCTGGTCGGCGTCCGCGGTTGCTTCATAATAACACGCTTAATGAGATCTTGGTATTTGATCTGAGTCTGGCCATTTGGTCTATACGCACTAACCATCTACGCGGGAGTAGTTATGGGTATCCCGGCGTCGTGGTATCAGCCGAAGCCTTCTTGACGTCAGCGACGGAGCGGCGCGCGCCGGATTGGACTGGAACGCCTACTCTTGTATAAGGGAGGCTAGGTCTGCTTCCGGCCGCCCTCGCAACATGCAGGTGTGCAATGGGCGATGGGCCCGGACCCCTGCGCGCATAGGATTTAGACCGGCGTGTTGACCTCTCTGTTGTGCCTAGGTGGGGCTGCGACGTGTTGTTCTTCCGAGGTCGGGCATGACCCAGGAAAGTGTGTCCGGCCAAATGGGATCGAGCGTGTTGGGTTATGTGGTGCACCCCTACAGGGAAGTTAATCTATTCGAATAGCCATGTCCCTCGGTAAAAGGACGACCCGGAGTTGTACCTTGACCTTATGACAACTAGAACCAGATACTTAATAAAACACACCCTTCCAAGTGCCAGATACAACCCGATGATCGCTCTCTAACAGGGCGACGAGGAGAGGATCGCCGGGTAGGATTATGCTATGCGATGCTACTGGAGATGCTACTTGGAGATGCTACTTGGCGATGCTACTTGGAGGACTTCAATCTACTCTCTTCTACATGCTGCAAGACGGAGGCTGCCAGAAGCGTAGTCTTCGACAGGATTAGCTATCCCCCTCTTATTCTGGCATTCTGCAGTTCAGTCCACTGATATGGCCCTTTACACATATACCCATGCATATGTAGTGTAGCTCCTTGCTTGCGAGTACTTTGGATGAGTACTCACGGTTGCTTTCTCCCCCCTTTTCCCCCTTTCCTTTCTTTCTGGTTGTCGCAACCAGATGCTGGAGTCCAGGAGCCAGACGCCACCGTTGATGACGACTACTACACTGGAGGTGTCTGCTACTACGTGCAGGCTGCTGACGATGACCAGGAGTAGTTTAGGAGGATCCCAGGCAGGAGGCCTGCGCCTCTTTCGATCTGTATCCCAGTTTGTGCTAGCCTTCTTAAGGCAAACTTGTTTAACTTATGTCTGTACTTAGATATTGTTGCTTCCGCTGACTCATCTATGATCGAGCACTTGTATTCGAGCCTTCGAGGCCCCTGGCTTGTATTATGATGCTTGTATGACTTATTTATGTTTTTAGAGTTGTGTTGTGATATCTTCCCGTGAGTCCCTGATCTTGATCGTACACGTTTGCGTGCATGATTAGTGTACGATTGAATCGGGGGCGTCACATTACCGGCAAGTCTCTTTACTCGTTATGTAATGCATCATTCCGCAACTAACTCATTAGTCACATTGCTTGCAAGGCTTATAGTGATGTGCATTGCCGAGAGGGCCCAGAGATACCTCTCCGACAATCGGAGTGACAAATCCTAATCTCGAAATACGTCAACTCAACATGTACCTTCGGAGACACCTGTAGAGCTCCTTTATAAACACCCAGTTGTATTGTGACATTTGGTAGCACACAAAGTGTTCCTCCGGTAAACGGGAGTTGCATAATCTCATAGTCATAGGAACATGTACAAGTCATGAAGAAAGCAATAGCAACATACTAAACGATCAAGTGCTAAGCTAACGGAATGGGTCAAGTCAATCACATCATTCTCCTAATGATGTGATCCCGTTAATCAAATGACAACTCATGTCTATGGCTAGGAAACTTAACCATCTTTGATTCAACGAGCTAGTCAAGTAGAGGCATACTAGTGACACTATGTTTGTCTATGTATTCACACATGTATTATGTTTCCGGTTAATACAATTCCAGCATGAATAATAAACATTTATCATGATATAAGGAAATAAATAATAACTTTATTATTGCCTCTAGGGCATATTTCCTTCAGTCTCCCACTTGCACTAGAGTCAATAATCTAGTTCACATCGCCATGTGATTTAGCACCAATATTCATATCTGTATATGATTAACACCCATAGTTCACATCGTCATGTGACCAACACCCAAAGGGTTTACTAGAGTCAATAATCTAGTTCACATCGCTATGTGATTAACACCCAAAAGAGTACTAAGGTGTGATCATGTTTTGCTCGTGAGAGAGGCTTAGTCAACGGGTCTGTCATATTTAGAGCCGTATGTATTTTGCAAATATTCTATGTCTACAATGTTCTGCACGGAGCTACTCTAGCTAATTGCTCCCACTTTCAACATGTATCCAGATTGAGACTTAGAGTCATCTGGATTGGTGTAAAAGCTTGCACCGATGTAACTCTTTACGACGGGCTCTTTTATCACCTCCATAATCGAGAAATATTTCCTTAGTCCTTACTAAGGATATTCTTGACCAATGTCCAGTGATCTACTCCTATATCACTATTGTACTCCCTTGCCAAATACAGAGCAAGGTATACAATAGGTCTGGTACATAGCATAGCATACTTTATAGAACCTATGATTGAGGCATAGGGAATGACTTTCATTCTCTTTTCTATTTTCTGCCGTGGTCAGGATTTGAGTCTTACTCAATTTCACACCTTTGCAACACAGGCAAGAACTCTTTCTTTGACTGTTCCATTTTGAACTACTTCAAAATCTTGACAAGGTATGTACTTATTGAAAAACTAATCAAGCGTCTTGATCTATCTCAATAGATTTTGATGGTCAATATGTATGTAGCTTTACCGAGGTCTTTCTTTTAAAGAACTCCTTTCATATACTCCTTTATGCTTTCTAGAAAAATTCTACATCATTTCTGATCAACAATATGTTACTCACATATATTTATCAGAAAGGCGGTAGTGCTCCCACTCACTTTATTGTAAATATAGGCTTCACCGCAAGCCTGTATAAAACTATATACTTTGATCAACTTATCAAAGCGTATATTCCAACTCTGAGATGCTTACACCAGTCCATAGATGGATCGCTGGAGCTTGCACATTTTGTTAGCACCTTTAGGATTGACAAAACCTTCTGGTTGCATCATATACAACTCTTCTTTAAGAAAACCATTAAGGAATGCAGTTTTGACATCCATTTCCAGATTTCATAAAATGTGGCAATTGCTAACATGATTCAGACAGACTTAAGCATCGCTACAGTTGAGAAAATCTCATTGTAGTCAACACCTTGAACTTGTCGAAAAACTTTTGCGACAAGTCGAGCTTTGTAGATAGTAACACTACTATCAGCGTCTGTCTTCCTCTTGAAGATCCATTTATACAATATGGCTTGCCGATCATCGGGCAAGTCAACCAAAGTCCATACTTTGTTCTCATACATGGATCCCATCTCAGATTTCATGGCTTCAAGCCATTTTGCGGAATCTGGGCTCATCATCGCTTCCTCATAGTTCGTAGGCTTATCATGGTTTAGTAACATGATTTCCAGAATAGGATTACCATACCATTCTGGTGCAGATCTTTACTCTGGTTGACCTACGAGGTTCGGTAGTAACTTGATCTGAAGTTTTATGATCAATATCATTAGCTTCCTCACTAATTGGTGTAGGAATCACTGGAACTGATTTCTGTGATAAACTACTTTCCAATTCGGGAGAAGGTACAAATTACCTTATCAAGCTCTACTTTCCTCCCACTCACTTCTTTCGAGAGAAACTTCTTCACTAGAAAGGATCCATTCTTAGCAACGAATATCTTGCCTTCGGATCTGTGATAGAAGGTGTACCCAACAAGTTTCCTTTGGGTATTCTATGAAGACGCACTTCTCCGATTTGGGTTCGAGCTTATCAGGATGAAACTTTTTCACATAAGCATCGCAACCCCAAACTTTAAGAAACGACAGCTTAGGTTTCTTGCTAAACCATAGTTCATACGATGTCGTCTCAACGGATTTAGATGGTGCCCTATTTAAAGTGAATGCAGCTATCTCTAATGCATAACCCCAAAACGATAGTGGTAAATTGGTAAGATACATCATTGATTGCACCATATCCAATAAAGTGCGGTTACGACGTTTGGACACACCATTACGCTATGGTATTCCATGTGGCGTGAGCTGTGAAACTATTCCACATTGTTTAAAATGAAGGCCAAACTCATAACTCAAATATTCTTCTCTACAATCAGATTGTAGAAACTTTGTTTTCTTGTTACGATGATTTTCAACCTCACTCTGAAATTCTTTGAACTTTTCAACTATTTCAGACTTATGTTTCATCAAGTAGATATACGCATATCTGCTCAAATCATCTGTGAAGGTCAGAAAATAACGATACCTGCCACGAGCCTTAATACTCATTGGTCTGCATACATCAGTATGTATTATTTCCAATAAGTCAGTAGCTCGTTCCATTGTTCCGGAGAATGGAGTTTCAGTCATCTTGCCCAAAAGGCACGGTTCGCAAGCATCAAATGATTCATAACCAAGTGATTCCGAAAATCCATCTTTATGGAGTTTCTTCATGCGCTTTACACCGATATGACCCAAACGGCAGTGCCACAAATAAGTTGCACTATCAGTATTAACTTTGCATCTTTTGACATCAAAATTATGAATATGTGTATCACTATGATCAAGATTCAATAAACCATCACCATTGGGTGTATGACCATAGAAGGTTTTATTCATGTAAACAGAATAACAAATTATTCTCTATCTTAGATGAATAATCGTATCATAATAAACATGATCTTATCATATTTATGCTCAACGCAAACACCAAATAACATTTATTTAGGTTTAACACTAATCTCGAAAATATAGGGAGTGTGTAATGATGATCATATCAATCTTGGAACTACTTCCAACACTCATCGTCACTTCCCCTTCAACTAGTCTCTGTTTATTCTGTAACTCCTGTTTCGAGTTACTAATCTTAGCAACCGAACAAGTATCAAATACTCAGGGGCTACTATAAACACTAGTAAGGCACACATCAATAACCTGTATATCAAAATATACCCTTGTTCACTTTGCCATCCTTCTTATCCACCAAATATTTGGAGTAGTTCCACTTCCAGTGACTGTTTCCTTTGCAGCAAAAGCACTCAGTTTTAGGCTTTGGTCCAGTTTTGGTCTTCTTCACGGGAGTGACAACTTGTTTCCCATTCTACTTGAAGTTTCCCTTTCTTTCCCTTTGCCCTTTTCTTGAAACTAGTGGTCTTGTCAATCATCAACACTTGATGCTCTTTCTTGATTTCTACCTTCGTCGATTTCAACATCACGAAGAGCTCGGGAATCGTTTTCGTCATCCCTTGCATACTATAGTTCATCACGAAGTTCTAGTAACTTAGTGATGGTGACTAGAGAATTCTGTCAGTCACTATCTTATCTGGAAGGTTAACTCCCACTTGATTCAAGCGATTGAAGTACCCAGACAATCTAAGCACATGCTCACTAGTTGAGCGATTCTCCTCCATTTTTTTAGCTATAGAACTTGTTGGAGACTTCATATCTCTCAACTCGGGTATTTGCTTGAAATATTAACTTCAACTCCTGGAACATCTCATATGGTCCATGACGTTCAAAACATCTTTGAAGTCCCGATTCTAAGCTGTTAAGCATGGTGCACTAAACTATCAAGTAGTCATCATATTGAGCTAGCCAAATGTTCATAACGTCTGCATTTGCTCCTGCAATAGGTCTGTCACCTAGCGGTGCATTAAGGACATAATTCTCTGTGCAGCAATGAGGATAAACCACAGATCACGGATCCAATCCGTATCATTGCTACTAACATCTTTCAACACAATTTTCTCTAGGAACATATCAAAATAAACATATGAAAGCAACAACGCGAGCTATTGATCCACAACATAATTTGCAAAATACTACCAGGACTAAGTTCATGATAAATTTAAGTTCAATTAATCATATTACTTAATAACTCCCACTTAGACAGACATCTCTCTAGTCATCTAAGTGATCGCGTGATCCAAATCAACTAAACCATGTCCGATCATCACGTGAGATGGAGTAGTTTCAATGGTTAACATCTCTATGTTGATCATATCTACTATATGATTCACGTTTGACCTTTCGGTCTCTGTGTTCCGAGGCCATATCTGTATATGCTAGGCTCGTCAAGTTTAACCTGAGTATTCCGCTTGTGCAATTGTTTTGCACCCATTGTATTTGAACGTAGAGCCTATCACACCCGATCATCACGTGGTGTCTTAGCACGAAGAACTTTCGCAATGGTGCATACTCAGGGAGAACACTTCTTGATAATTTAGTGAGAGATCATCTTAAAATGCTACCGACAATCAAAGCAAGATAAGATGCATAAAGGATAAACATCACATGCAATCAATATAAGTGATATGATATGGCCATCATCATCTTGTGCTTGTGATCTCCATCTCCGAAGCACCGTCGTGATCACCATCATCACCGGCGACACCTTGATCTCCATCGTAGCATCGTTGTTGTTACGCCATCTATTGCTTCTACGACTATCGCTACCGCTTAGTGATAAAGTAAAGCAATTACAGGGCGTTTGCATTTCATACAATAAAGCGACAACCATATGTCTCCTGCCAGTTGCCGATAACTTCGGTTACAAAACATGATCATCTCATACAATAAAATATAGCATCATGTCTTGACCATATCACATCACAACATGCCCTGCAAAAACAAGTTAGACGTCCTCTACTTTGTTGTTGCAAATTTTACGTGGCTGCTACGGGCTGAGCAAGAACCGTTCTTACCTACGCATCAAAAACCACAATGATAGTTCGTCAAGTTAGTGCTGTTTTAACCTTCGCAAGGACCGGGCGTAGCCACACTCGGTTCAACTAAAATGAGAGAGACAAACACCCGCCGGTCACCTTTAAGCAATGAGTGCTCGTAACGGTGAAACCAGTCTCGCGTAAGCGTACGCGTAATGTCGGTCCGGGCCGCTTCATCTCACAATGCCGTTGAACCAAAGTATGATGTGCTGGTACGCAGTATGACTTGTATCGCCCACAACTCATTTGTGTTCTACTCGTGCATATGACATCTACGCATAAAACCAGGCTCGGATGCCACTGTTGGGGAACGTAGTAATTTCAAAAAAATTCCTACGCACACGCAAGATCATGGTGATGCATAGCAATGAGAGGGGAGAGTGTTGTCCACGTACCCTCGTAGACCATAAGCGGAAGCGTTATGACAACGTGGTTGATGCAGTCGTACGTCTTCATGATCCGACCGATCCAAGCACCGAACGTACGGCACCTCCGAGTTCAGCACACGTTTAGCTCGATGACGATCCCCGGACTCCGATCCAGCAGGGTGTCGGGGATGAGTTCCGTCGGCACGATGGCGTGGTGACGATGATGATGTTCTACCGACGCAGGGCTTCGCCTAAGCACCGCAACGATATGACCGAGGTGGAATATGGTGGAAGGAACGATCACGATGATCAACTTGTGTATCTTGGGGTGCCCCCTGCCCCCGTATATAAAGGAGGGAGGGGGAGGTGCGGCCGACCCCCTAGGGGTGCGCCTGGAGGAGTCCCTCTTGCCTTGTTGGAGAAGGAAAGGGGGGAGGGGAAAGAGGAAAGGGGGGTGCCGCCCCCCCTTCCTTGTCCTATTCGGACTAGGGGGGAGGGGGCACGCGGCCTGCCGTGGCCGGCCCTCCTCTTCTCCCTCATGGCCCATGTAGGCCCATTAACCCCCGGGGGGGTTCCGGTAACCCCCCCGGTACTCCGGTAAAATCCCGATTTCACCCGGAACGTTTCCGATATCCAAATATAGGCTTCCAATATATCAATCTTTATGTCTCGACCATTTCGAGACTCCTTGTCATGTCCGTGATCATATCCGGGACTCCGAACAACCTTTGGTACATCAAAACTTATAAACTCATAATAAAACTGTCATCGTAACGTTAAGCATGCGGACCCTACGGGTTCAAGAACTATGTAGACATGACCTAGAACTGTTCCCGGTCAATAACCAATAGCGGAACCTGGATGCTCACATTGGCTCCTACATATTCTACGAAGATCTTTATCGGTCAAACCGCATAACAACATACGTTGTTCCCTTTGTCATCGGTATGTTACTTGCCCGAGATTCGATCGTCGGTATCTCAATACCTAGTTCAATCTCATTACCGGCAAGTCTCTTTACTCGTTATGTAATGCATCATTCCGCAACTAACTCATTAGTCACATTGCTTGCAAGGCTTATAGTGATGTGCATTACCGAGAGGGCCCAGAGATACCTCTCCGACAATCGGAGTGACAAATCCTAATATTGAAATACGCCAACTCAACATGTACCTTCGGAGACACCTGTAGAGCTCCTTTATAATCACCCAGTTATCTTGTGACGTTTGGTAGCACACAAAGTGTTCCTCCGGTAAACGGGAGTTGCATAATCTCATAGTCATAGGAACATGTATAAGTCATGAAGAAAGCAATAGCAACATACTAAACGATCAAGTGCTAAGCTAACGGAATGGGTCAAGTCAATCACATCATTCTCCTAATGATGTGATCCCGTTAATCAAATGACAACTCATGTCTATGGCTAGGAAACTTAACCATCTTTGATTCAACGAGCTAGTCAAGTAGAGGCATACTAGTGACACTATGTTTGTCTATGTATTCACACATGTATTATGTTTCCGGTTAATACAATTCTAGCATGAATAATAAACATTTATCATGATATAAGGAAATAAATAATAACTTTATTATTGCCTCTAGGGCATATTTCCTTCACCGCTCGGCCGGCGCACTTGTAGCACCGGCATCGTCATCAACGAAGGCGGCCGGCGCGCCCCCTCGTTGACTCCTCTGCGCTTCGTCAAGCCGAAGACAGAGCCGGGGCTCGCGTCAGTGAAAACGGAGCCGGGGCTCCCTGCTATGAAGACGGAGCCCGGCGAGGTGGAGCTCGACAATGACGCGGCCCTGAAATGGGTGCGCAAGGACTTCCTCAGGATGGGGAGGGAACGCCAGGTCGCCGCACTGTGGCGCTGCTTGAAGGAGGAGGAGGAGTCCTCGACGACAGCGACGACGACGTGCCGCCGCCGCCGGCACCTGTCCGCCATGGCGACGCCGGGCAGGGGTGCAACAGGGACGACCGCGTCAAGGAGGAGAAGGCCGCTGTCGGTGTCAAAACCGGCGGATCTCGGGTAGGGGGTCCCGAACTGTGCGTCTAGGCGGATGGTAACAAGAGACAAGGGACACGATGTTTTTACCCAGGTTCGGGTCCTCTCGATGGAGGTAAAACCCTACTCCTGCTTGATTGATATTGATGATATGGGTAGTACAAGAGTGGATCTACCACGAGATCAAGGAGGCTAAACCCTAGAAGCTAGCCTATGGTATGATTGTTGTAATGGTTGTTGTCCTACGGACTAAAACCCTCCGGTTTATATAGACACCGGGGAGGGCTAGGGTTACACAGAGTCAGTTACAATGGTAGGAGATCTACATATCCGTATCGCCAAGCTTGCCTTCCACGCCAAGGAAAGTCCCATCCAAACACGGGATGAAGTCTTCAATCTTCATAGTCTTGGAGTCCGGCTGACGATGATAGTCCGGCTGTCCGGACACCCCCTAGTCCAGGACTCCCTCAGTAGCCCCTGGACCAGGCTTCAATGACGATGAGTCCGGCGCGCATATTGTTCGGCATTGCAAGGCGGGTTCCTCCTCTGAATAATTCATAGAAGATTGTGAACACCAGGATAGTGTCCGGCTCTGCAAAATAAATTCCACATTCCACCGTAGAGAGAATATTATGTACACAAGTTCAATCTGCTGACGTATCTTGCAGCATGACGTCACGCCACTACCAAGCATTTACTTGAATCGTTTTTTATCATACCACCTTAGCGCGTTTAGCAAAGCGGTTTCCTTGGCACGTCTTGTCGAAGCAGAGATCGTGTTCCCCTTATTCCGGGATTCTCATCAATACGGACGTGGGTAGCCCAACCGCGCCCGTCGCCACGCCCCCTCTATCGAAGGTGAGTCCCGAACGGTCACGGAGACGGCTCTTGGTATTCTCCCTCTTTATAATAGGACCAAGGCTCGTTTCTTTTCTTCAATCCTCCATCGAACCTTCTCCTTGCTCCAAGTTCCAACACCCAGAGCCCCAGATTCGAGCGCTTCGGACCTTCAACAATGTCCGGCTCCGACCTTCAGGGCCGGGGGATGCCCTCCTCCGTCACGGAGGAGGACGTGCTAAAGCTGCGAGAGGCCAAGTACCTGTCTTGCGAGATTTCGCACAGGTTGCTTGCCGAAGGGCAGGCCATCCCCACCCCCGAGCCCGGCGAGTACGTCGTCTTTGTATCCCACCTCCAACGGGGTTTAGGCTTCCCGATGGATCCTTTTGTGAGAGGGCTCATGTTCTACTATGGGTTGGAATTCCACGACTTGGCTCCGGAGTCCATCCTCCATATTTCCGCATTTATTGTCGTCTGCGAAGCCTTCCTCCGCGTCACCCCCCACTTCGGCCTGTGGCTGAAGACCTTCAATGTGGAGCCGAAGATGATTGGGGGTCGTCAAGCAGAGTGCGGCGGGGCGGCCGTAAGCAGGAGGGCCAATGCCCGTGGCCCGAGGGCTCCTTCCAAGAGGAGCTCGGCTTGTGGCAGCAGAAGTGGTTCTATATCACCGCTCCGAAGGGCAGCAGGCAGAAACCGCCGCCCTTATTCTGCTCGCGACCTCCACGACGGTTGATGTCGTGGGTCAACCAAGGGCTCAATTGGGGGTCGTCAAAGGACGTGCCCCTACTGCAGGGCCGGATTCGAGACCTCCAAGCGAGGGAGATCGATCTGGTTGTGGTAATGCAAGTCATGCTGATTAGGCGTCTCTTGCCCTGCAAACGCCGCCCTCTCCGGCTATGGGAGTTTAATCCGGAGGGACCACGGATTCTTCAACACTTCATGGGTATGACACCCGTGGAGATGTATAAATTATTCTTCGGATCACGAGAGGCGTGTCCGGAATTGACCGAGGACGCTGGCGTAAGCTGCAATCGCCCGGATACACAAGTAAGTAGCTCCGAGTCCAGACATACCGTTTGTTCGCCTTTCTATGATTCGCCTTTTAACCCGTTGCCCTTTAACAGGAGTGGATAGCGCGAGCAAAGCTGATACGGTGTCCGGCCCCCCTCCCAGAGACCGCGCCAGATCCCGTGCTGGTCAGGATGCTGGAGGTTGCGCCTTCAGAAGAAGGCAAAGGGGAAAATAGGGGAGCTACCGCCTCGCCCAAGGAGGCGCTTGAAGAAGGGGGGATCGAGAATCCCTCCCTCCAGGGGGAGAAGAGGACCGCCTCCGGAGACCCGGAGGCCAAAGCCCCTAAGCGGGGGAAGAAATCTTCACCAGAGGGTCCTGCGTCCGGGGAGGTCCCGGCCGCATAGTCTCCCCTAAAGAATCAGCCCTCTAGCGAGCCGTGAGTAGAAAAAAGGGAGTTCGGTAATAAGAGACATCCCTATTTGTGCTTCTGAGGATAACCGAAGTTTTTACCTTGTAGTTCGGATCTCCGACCTTCTCAGATGATCTCGTCTTCGGGGGACCTTCGTCCGGAGATGGTGGAGAGCGAGACGCCTCCGTCTGCTGCGCCGTCGGATAGGGCGGACGAGCCTGAAGTGTCATCACGGAGGGTATCCCCGAGCCCGGCAGAGCCGAAGAATTCGGCGCCGACTGGTGTTCGGCCGGGGGGCTGAAGGATCTGCTTGAGAGGGCGTCCATCTCAGAAGATCACCATGCATTGATGAGTATGGTGATTGGAAGGATTTCGTCCGCCGAAAGCGGATTGCATAATGCCGTCAGGGGTTTGCTGGCGGGGTTTGAGGTACGTAAAAATGACACACCTTTTGACAGTTTTACACATAAAGTGCGCTCTGTATAGATAGTAGCCCCTGAGACTCGGTAGGTTGTCGAAAGCGACAGCATGCCGAGGATCAAAATCGCAGGTTTCAATTTTTCGCCGTTCCTATGCAGGTGGCGGATCGTCCGGGGGCCAGCCGGACTGATGGAGTTGCTGAACTAAAGCGGCAACTCGACGTTGCGGATGCGGACATCGCGCTAGTCAACAGGCGACTTGACGAATCGCAAGGTAAGTTTTTTCTCCGCAGTCACCTAGTAAGGGAGCCAAAGCCCACCTCTTATAATATTTGTGCTTGACGCAGATGGTGCTGCCGCTGTGGAGAGCCTTCGGGCCGAACTTGCTCAAGCCAAGGTGCAAGCCAGAAGGAGTAATGCGGCGGCCTCAAGGGCGGCCGAGGAGTTAGAAGCCGAAAGGGCTGCGCACTGCCGAAGCAGGGAACAGATGGTCGAAATGGCCGTGAAGTTAAAAGATGCTACCGACCGCAGTGAAGCTCTTGAAAAGGAGCGCCTAGCGGAGCGAGAAGACCTGGGGAAGGCCACCGCCGAAGCCAAGGATGCCCGTTCTGCAATGCGGGCTATAAAGGAGGAGCTGCGCCAAGCCGGAGACATTGTGGCTGGCAAGCCCTTTCTGCTGCGCCGAAGGTTTACGGATCCAAAGTATGCTCAACTTGGCCAGCTGTGGGGTCCTGAGGATCCTTATATGGACTTAGTGGCAAGTGCGGCGGATGCCGTTGTGCACTTCCGAAGCCAGAAGGATCACAGGACAGAAGAGCTATTTTGGTCTCAATTCCATAGTCCGGAGCGTTCACTTCCGCTGACCGACCGGTTGGACGAGTGGGCTGAGCTGAATAGGTTGTTCGGGCTTGCCATGACGGATATCGTGACTCATGTCTGGCCGGATAGGCCCAAGCCGAAGAGCTATTTTGGCTTATTGCAGCAATTTCTTGGGGCGATGCCGCATATCAAGGCGATGAAGCGATCGGCCTGCATAGAGGGTGCACGGATGGCACTCGCCCGTGTGAAGACACATTGGACATAGATGGATGCCACCGCTGTTGCGACCCAGGGTTCGGACGAGAGCCGATTACCCGCCGAGCACTATTTTGGGGAAGTTCTGCGTGGTGCTCGTGTAATAGAGTCGCAGTGCTCGAAAAATGTCACGTTCAAATAAACACTTTATTTTGTAAAACAATGTTTACAATGTTTATGATGTATGCGCTTTTTATACTTGTGCGTTCAAGTATTGAAATATCTCCTATGCGGCCATTTATGTATACGTGTGTATAACCTGAAAGATGGCAGTCGTCGGCTTCAGCTCCCACGCACAAGGTGCGGGGGTGTTCGCAAAAATAGCGCATTTTCACACTTAATCCGACGTCTCGGTCCTGTGAAGCAGGTGGTAGCGTAGCAAACGAGGCAACCAGACTATAATGCTTTATCACTTTCACTTAGCCATGGGAGTTCGAGGGTGGGGCTACGATATAGCCCCTGGGGGCACCGCGCTCTCCGAATTCGGGGCACGTATGTGCCTGACCGGGAAACGGTCCTTCGTCAAAGCGGAGGAATTCTAAACATTCTGTTGGTCGATCGAGTGGTTGACCAGTCTCTCGCTGTATCATGACAGTCAGTTTTCGGCTTTCTCTACTGAGGTGCTCGCCCAGCCGAACTGGGGCACAATCGCAGTAGTTCTCCTGGTGCCACATTAGCCGATGATACGGAACGTAAGGCAGCAAAACACAGGAGCCGGGCAAACCCAACATTTGACCAAAGACATGATTCGGAGCTGATGCATATAAGGCCTAACTCGAGACGCCGAACACTCCCTAAGGTGTTCGGTCTTTATAATAACGGGCAGAACAATGCCCTAAGCCCCTAGTGTCCAGGTACGGGCAAGGTCCTCTGACGCGGCCGATGCCAAAACGCCAGTCTCCTCTCTGGTTATAATGAAAAACCAGGGGATTATAGCAACAAGAGACAGTAAGAAAGGTTTACGCAGGGTCTTAATCTGAAAAGAATCCTTGAGACGGGTCCCTACTGCACGTCTGCGCCTGTGTCTCCGTTGTGCCGTTTCCTTGACGGGTGTGCACGTTGTTCATCTGTAAAAAGAGAGGAACTTAGTTTGAAAAGAAATCGTGCGAAAAGTGCATAAAAAATTGAAATATTAATAAGTTGATAAAGCTGAGCCTATATTAGCTCATTATTGCTTATATGCACATCCCCTTGTGAAGGGGTGTGCGGCTAGGGAGCCCCCAACTTATTTATTCCAGACTCGTCCAGCCGTGTCCGGGGTCTTTAGACGACCTTTTAATGAAATAATGCCGCGTGGACCGGGCATTTTAAGTGTAAGAGACGCGTAATGTGGTATTGCGTTAAAGCGGACGAAAGCTTCACGTCCCAATAGTGCTTGATAGCTACTTTTGAATGGGGCGACATGAAAGATTAGCTTTTCGCGTCGGAAGTTGTTAGGTGACCCGAACACAACTTCTAGTAATAAGGAGCCTGTGCACTTGGCGTAAGGGCCTGGCGTCACTCCTTTAAAGGAAGTGCGGCTATGTCGAATTTTAGTAAGGTCTATCCCCAACTTGCGGATTGTGTTCGGATATAGCAGGTTTAAATCACTGCCGCCGTCCATCAGGACTTGTGTTAATTGTAGTCCGTCGATTATAGGATCCAATATCAGAGCAATCCATCCTGCGTTTCGAATACTTCTGGAATAATCCAGGTGGTCAAAAGTGATTGGTTTTGACATCCAATCTTGAGGTTCCGCTGGGGTGGACCGTGCGACACCTATCTTAGCGGGTGCCGCATTGTTTTTCCGTACTATCACATGAAGTGAGTTTACTGCTTTGACTTCTTGTGGGAAAGTCTTTTGTTTTCCGGTGCTCTGCTGGTGGGGTTCGTCATCGTCCTCGCTTGGCGCATCGAGCCCCTTGTGTTCGGCGTTGAGTCTGCCGGACTATTTAAAAACCCAACAATCTCGGTGGGTGTGGTTTGCAGGAGGTACTGTGGATTTGACATATCCGATCCAAAATTTCGTTTAAGTTGGATAGCTCATCACTGTTGTCCTTAAGAGGCAGTGTTTTATTGTTTGGCTACGAGCTTTTGAATCCGGCGTTGACCGCCGTGTTCTTTGGGCTTTTTTCTTTATTCCGGCGCTGATCTTTTCTGCGCCGTGATTTTCCGTTTCCATCTCTGATCTCGGATGTACTCGGGTCGCTGGTGCTGCATCTTGCTAGCCAGCTATCTTCCCCCGCGCAAAAAGCGGGTCATGAGGCTTGTTAGCGCGGCCATTGTCCTCGGCTTCTCTTGCCCGAGGTGTCTGGCGAGCCATTCGTCTCGGACGTTGTGTTTAAAAGCTGCTAAGGCTTCAGCGTCCGGACAGTCGACTATTTGGTTCTTTTTGGTAAGGAACCTGTTTCAGTATTTGCGCGCTGACTCTCCGGGCTGTTGAGTTATATGACTTAGATCGTCTGCATCCGGAGGGCGGACATAAGTCCCTTGAAAATTTGCTCTAAACGCGTCCTCAAGCTCTTCCCAACTTCCAATAGTGTTTTTTGGGAGGCTTTTGAGCCAATGCCGAGCTGGCCCTTTGAGCTTGAGGGGTAGATATTTTATGGCGTGGAGATCATCTCCTCTAGCCATGTGTATGTGTAGTATGTAATCCTCTATCCAGACTCCAGGGTCTGTTGTTCCGTCGTATGCCTCTATGCTTATGGGTTTGAACCCTGCTGGAAATTCATGATCCAGCACCTCATCGGTGAAACATAGTGGGTGTGCGGCGCCCCTGTATTTGGGTGTGCCGCTGTCTTCGAACACTTGGCGTGTTGTGTTGCTTCCTGGGGCCCTCTTTTTTGGCCCGTAAATGGACCTGGCTGGGCCATCTGTTTTCCCAGGATCATGAGTCGGCTTGTGTGCGGCGCCGCTTGTCTCTTTTGGCCTGTCATCTGGCCGTCTATCCGGCCAAGCGGCTTCTTTGTTCTTTGACTGTGGGGGTTCTATGGCTTCCTCGTCAAATTTTGGCAGCAGCTTGCGCTTCGGGTAGCTCTTTGTTTGGTGGCCATTGCCATATTTGTCTGCGGTCTTGAGTACTTTGCTCCACCTCATTCTGAGTATGTCTTCCGCTGTTTTGAGCTTCCATTTTTCCTTCTTCAGACTTCTTGCAGTGGCGACGAGTCTTTTGTGAAGGTTCTTATGCATTGGTCGTGTGTCCGGCGTGAGGTCGTCTGGACTGTTGGTTCCGCCGGGCATGGATTGATTATCTGATTCGTCCTGTTCGGACGGTTGCTTGGTTGCATGTTCGTCGTCCACTGGTTCGCCCTGCTCTATTGCTGGCTCATTAGGAGTGCTGTTTTTGTCGAGGCGGGACTTAGGGTGGCGTCTACGTCGCCGTTTTGGCTGTTTGTCGGCGGGATTATCCTTTGCCGCGCCCCATTGTTCCTCGTTATCGCTTCCTTTTGGGGTGTCCACCATATATACGTCATGGGTTGGGGTGGCCTTCCAGTGCCCTGTAGGCGCTGGTTCTTGATCATCTCCGGCATCGTCGTCCATACCGTCGATGTCTTCGGAGTCGCAGTCTAGCATGTCGGTTAGATCGTCGACAGTGGCTACAAAGTGGGTGGTGGGTGGGCTTTGAATTTCTTCGTCGTCCGCATCCCAACCATCCTGGCAGTAGTCCGGCCAGGGCTCTCCGGATAGCGAGAGATGCTTTAGCGATTTTAGGATGTCGCCAAAGGGTGAGTGCTGAAAGATGTCCGCAGGGGTGAACTCCATGATCGGCGCCCAATCAGATTCGATTGGCAGGGGCGCATGAGGTTCGGAGTCCGGCAGGGAGTCCGGCACCTCGGAGTCACAAGCTTTATAAGGGACGAGGTCAGTGTTCGGCTCCATCGCCGTGGAAGTTGCAGCTCCCGAGGCGGTGTCCAGCCACCCGTCCTCGATCTGCGCAATCGACTCTAGACTATGGGTCGGAGCGGATTCGTGTGCGGCCTCCAAGGTACTGTCCGGCGGCAGAGTTAGATCATGCCCATCGTGACAGTGCGGCACGCTCGGCTGCGGCTCGGATCCATCGAAGATCGAGTCTCCGCGGATATCCGCCGTGAAGTTTAGGCTTCCAAATCTGACCTGATGGCCAGGGGCGTAGCTTTCGATCTGCTCCAGATGGCCAAGTGAATTGGCCCGCAGTGCGAAGCCGCCGAATACGAAGATCTGTCCGGGGAGAAAAGTCTCACCCTGGACAGCGTTGTTGTTGATTGAAGAAGCCATCAAGCCTATTGGTGACGACACAGAGGAACTCTCAATGAAAGCACCAATGTCGGTGTCAAAACCGGCGGATCTCGGGTAGGGGGTCCCGAACTGTGCGTCTAGGAGGATGGTAACAGGAGACAAGGGACACGATGTTTTTACCCAGGTTCGGGCCCTCTCGATGGAGGTAAAACCCTACTCCTGCTTGATTGATATTGATGATATGGGTAGTACAAGAGTGGATCTACCACGAGATCAAGGAGGCTAAACCCTAGAAGCTAGCCTATGGTATGATTGTTGTAATGGTTGTTGTCCTACGGACTAAAACCCTCCGGTTTATATAGACACTGGGGAGGGCTAGGGTTACACAGAGTCGGTTACAATGGTAGGAGATCTACATATCCGTATCGCCAAGCTTGCCTTCCACGCCAAGGAAAGTCCCATCCGGACACGGGGCGAAGTCTTCAATCTTCATAGTCTTGGAGTCCGGCTGACGATGATAGTCCGGCTGTCCGAACACCCCCTAGTCCAGGACTCCCTCAGCCGCCGCCGCCGACGGCGGCGAGGATGGTGGCGACGACTCCGCTTTAGCGATTTCTTTTTTTAGTTTTATATAACGTGTCGTGAACATGTCTAAATATATGCTGAAGTTTGCCGAAATTTAGCCGTGTTTAACCGAACTTCGCCGAACTTTATTTTTTTTTGCAAAAATTAAACACGCCTGGGGGCGGCCCTGGGGCCGGCGACAGGGGACCAACTCGCCCCCCGGCCATTCTTTTGCGCCAGCTCACCCCCAGGCGGTGATTTTAGGCGCCCCCTGGGGGGCCAACGGCTGGAGATGCTCTTATCCAGTGAGCATGGCTAAGGGCAACTCCAACACATGACCCCAAAAGAACGTCCGTTTGGGTCTGGACTTGGTCCGTTTGGGTTGGCACAATGGACACCCGTGTCCGGTTTGGGCCGCTCGCGGGCCGGTGCACCGCAGCCCAGACATTGTTTGTGTTGGATTACAAAAAGAACACCCAAAAAAGGCATTGCAAAATAGCTTAAAACATATAAATATATAACAAACTTAATTAAACAGTCCATTATAGTCACAACCCATGCATAGTACTTAAGATGAAATTAAAAAAACATAAAAAGGTAGTTCGTCCGTCCCGCGCACAGGTGTTGCCGTCGGCGTCTTCAGGCGCGACCGTCCTCGTCGTTGCTAGTCAGGTCAATATAGGGTGGGGGTGTCTAGAGGTAGGGCGGCGGTCCACAAAATGGGGCAGGCGAGTGCTGTGCAGGCTGCAGCGGCCGCGGCGGTGACCACAACACCCATGCACGCTCTTCCGTGGCCTCCTCCTTCACCTTCATCTTCACCTCCTGCTTAACGTCCAGCTCCGACATGTAGACATCTCCGAAGGCCGACAGCTCCAGCATCTCCTGCAGTCCCTCCCATTCCTCCTCCTGGTGGCGCTTGTACTCCCCCTTGGAGTCCTCCATGATGGTTTGCACGAGCCGCTCCTCCTCCTCGGCCCTCATGGTGGGAGGTTGCGGGGGCGGCTGCGACGGGGAGGGATAGGGCGTCGGTGGCCGTGCGCTTTGGGCGGGCTCGATGCGTGCACACGAGGCGCACTCTGGGACACGTGGGGCGGGCTACAAGCACAACCGGCAAAAAAATTGCGGCGCATCTCGTGCTCGTCCTGGAACCATGTGTACTAGAGGGGCGAGTCTACGTCGTACCTATGGTCAGCTAGGTATTGGCGCGTAATCTGGGCGCGGCGATGGGCATTCTCTAGGAGGCGGGCAGGATCGCTCACCGGGACGGGGGGAATGGGCACCCGATCTGGGCTCAAATGCCACCCATTAGGAGGTGCACATCTTACCATGCCAGTGGGGTGCTGGTCTCCAAGTACCAACGACAGATGGAGACCTTGACGTAAGGCCGGAAGCGTGGCGCGACCGCCGGAGGGGAGATGGAGAAGGATGCCGGCGAGGTGGAATGGCTGGCCACGCTTCCAGACGAGGACGACGACTCCGCCTCGTGGTCGTGCTTGGCCTTCTTGCCGAGATGCCACTTCCAGAATCGCATGGCCGGCGGGGAGCGAGGTGGGCGGCGGCGCTAGGCTAGGTTTGCTATCTGGGAGGGAGGGAGCAATGGAGATGGTGGGGAAGTGGAAGTGGATGGGAAAGTCGAGGTGAAAGTCCATGGCTTCGCCATAAAAAAGGATGTGGCCGGGGCCGTCTGGCTGACCGGCTGGCCCCCATCCGTGTGCATTGACTGGGGTAGGTGGTAGGTAGTTGGACGGTCGACACGTGGGCCCGAGACGGACGACGAGAGGACGCGTGGGCATCTGCCCTCTGTTCGTTTGACCGCAAAGCCAAACCAAGTTTGCGCCCGGGATGGCAAGCCGGACCAGAAAGAACGTTTTTTGCGGATGGGGTGGCGCATTGGGATGACTCGTCTGTTTGTTTGGGCCCAAATAGACTACGGACGATTTGGAGTCCTGCGTTGGAGTTGGCCTAAAGACCTCACCCTCATGCCCCCAGTAACATTATAAAGATGACTAATACCTCATCCTCAATCACACATCCTCCATTTCAATATGACATCAGACCATGTTTTCGCTTGTCCTCTTTGCCGTCCTCGTCGCCGGTGGTCGTAGTACCAGTTGTCACTAACTAAGGTTGGCCAGGTCCAATAGCTGGATCATTGAGTATCCTTCATGTCCAGTGAGATCAAGAGCGTTGAACAAAGTTTTTCTATTATTCGGCTAATATAATAGGAAAAAACACCGCACATAATATACGCATGTGTTATAATGTAAATTGAGTAATTTGTGTCATATAGACCATGGAAAAATATTCAGGTTTAAATAAAAGGAAAAAATGTTTTTTTAGTGGTTGAGTTTAAATTTCTTTGTTGCTCTCACTGAGAGCAAAAAGAAAAAAACATTTTTTATTTGGAAAAGTGAATGTATTTTAGAACGCAAATATTGCGAAGTTGTGAACAAAGAAATTTAAACTCGTACTAAATTTTCTTTTGCCATGGATCACTATCTTACGTTTTTCTTAGAAAAATCACTATCTCACCGACCACTGTAAATTGCCCTCGGTGCAGTTTGGTCGGATCGCGGTCTGAAATGGGCCGCTGATATCAATCGACCATGGGATCCAACGGCCCAACTGCAGCCCTAAACCAAGTACATCGCCAACAGAACCCAACGCCTCTCCTCCTAGGGCTCCACCAGCCGCCGGCTGTCCCGAAGTGTTCCGCTCTGGCTCTGCTGCCGCCGACGGCCGGAGCAGTCCCCCAAGTCAGGATCCGACGACTCGGGGGAGCAGAAAGGAAGAAAATCCAACTACGCGCACCCTGAACTGGGGGAGAGGACGAGGTGCCCTATGAGCGCGATTCACAATTGTCTGATGCGTGGAAGAATCAGCTTCAGATGGATCGAGGAGATGGCCTGAGCTGGGGTGGCGCACAGCGCACGGGGAACAGGTACGCAACCCTAGCAATTCCTGGTAGCGAAGGTAGGAGGGCGGAGGTGCGTGGGGGAAGCTCGGCGGAAGCCGAGCGAACAGCAAAGTCGCAAATGCAGTCCAAGATCAAACGCAGAAACACACAAGGGATCACCTACTTCGGTCTCGTATGGAAGAAAAACAAGAGCGACATGAATGCTATCAACGCGGACGATGTTATCCTTGGAAGCAAGGATGGTGTAGGTTCGTCCATGAAACCAATCTGCTGTCTCTGTCGCAAGCGGTATTCCCCAGACTTGATGTACATCCGGTGTGAGAGATGCAGAAGTAAGTTGATTCCACCTTTGGCCTGCCATTTTTTAAGCAAGCAATTTTCGTTTTGCGTTATCTTACCGATCTTTTCCGCATCTTGATATTCTCCTGTATACAGATTGGTTCCATGGAGATGCCTTGAGACTTGAGGAGGCAAAGATTGCTGAAGTCATATCCTATAGATGCTGCAGATGTCGGAGGAGGGCAATACCGGGATGTCCTCATTCAGATGATTATTATCATAAGAGGCCTGAACCAGAACCTGTCATCCAAGAAAGTGCAGCTAATATTCCCTCAAGTGAGGAAGCTATTGGCGCAGCAGATGAAAATACATCAAGTGCTTCATTTGGTATATTCGAGCAAACTGTAGAAGATATTCATGCTGATTCCTCAGTGCACATGGAAACCTTTGTGCTGGGAAGTAATCAAGAGATGAACTTTGTGGATGGTTCTTACAATTCCGCACATCCATTCGATAAAGTAGAAATTAAGCAGGCTATGAAGGTAACACTTGTTCTACCCACAATCTAAAATTGGCATGCTCAGCTTACCCAACTTAAGTTTTTTCCTCCACAGATTTCTGTAGGTTTTTTTAAACGAAAATCATTGTTTGTCAGTAGTTCACCCTTTTCTTTTTGCACGTTTCAATAGCTCATCATTGTATGGTCTCAATTGAACATAAGAAATATTTGTCGTTGTTTCATTGCCGACTGACAATTCTTGGTCTGCATATCCTATTACTTCGATGTATGCCATAATTTTAAGATTCAAGTGCAACAGTAATGAAAGGTGCTTGCAGTTCTTTAGTGCATATGGCTCTAGCCCCAATATGATCATCTATGTGTACGCGAGCAGAGTTGTTAGTGTATACGGGAAATATCTAGTGCTCTAAAAGCATTTAGCCAAGTTGGAAATCACAATCTGTGTACATTCATTTATAATGTGTGTCTACTGTCTAAATTGAAATTTGAGTGCAGTTTACTGTAAAAGTGATATTTTATAACAAACACTGGACAAGAGTTCAGTTGCAGTCCTTGATATTTTATTTTTATTTTTGAAAAATCTTGGTTTATCAATTATTCAGGACGCTCGCCCATATGATGCATGCTTTGCATGGTATACGCCTGGTAGTGGTACCTGCCAGCAATTGGACCCTATGGATCCTGTGGATGATGCCCCCCTGCCAGTTCCCACTGTGGAGACCAACTTTGAGAAAGACCAAACTGCCGCACTTCACAGAGCTGTATGTGTTAGAGTCTTGTCTACATAATTCATTCATATTGCCGTGTGATGTTTTTATCGCAAATGCACTTCTTGCAGTATGGTGGTTTTCGGGTTGTTGCTGCGGAGACTGGCTCATTATATGAGCGGATTAGACAGGGGGATTATCTCACTAATGATGAGATCATGGGGACCTTGGACAAGCTTCAGAAAGTTGCTCTACACCAAATGAAGGATATTGCCAGCCATGGCGTAGTCTACTCTGAGGTCCCGACACAACCAATGCACAACGCAAGCACCTCCACCACCCGGCCATCTGATCACCAGAGTAGCCTCTAAGACTCCAGCACCAAATGTGATTGCTACAGCATTGTAATGAACTATGCTATCAAGTGAGTAAGCTTTTCTATGGTTGCCGAGAATACATGTTTAATTAATAAGTAATCCGTATCATTGAAGTAATTCCAGAACTCTAGAAACCGTGAAGAATTTATTCCATTTTTCTATTTGGATTTTAGCGAACAGGGGTTTACATGAGATTAGTTAAGTAGGTTTGCCTTAGTTGTCTGCTATAAGATAGCTAGTTGGAGTCAGATTTCTCGTCCTGGTAGAAAGAGTTACAACCAGTTTTTGTTAAATAAATTATTAAAACAAATGCAGCAGCCGGTTTCACAGCAGTTGGAGCCTACTTTATCAGATCAAGTTCAAGTGCTGAACCATGAACAAATTGGTGATTTACTGCAGCCCTGTAGCCCACTGCAGTTGGAACCTACCATATCACATCAAGTTGATTCCATCGCCTTGCCGACATGAGCAAAGCTAATAGTCCACTACTAAATTGGGGCCAACTGCAGCATGCAGGAGGTTGTTGTGAGGGAGACGGGGGTTATAGGCTGTGGAATTGCATTGGGATCTACTAGTCTAGGGTTCATTGTTTGTTGTTTTAGGTGTATACTGCAGTCTATATGCCCTAGCGGTGCAGACTGTCCATGCCAGGGGGGCCTCCCCCAACTTTTTTTAAGGAAAACTGCAAGCAAAGCCCTGTCAGTATTTTTAATTCAAACACACATCTAATTGCGTGTTGTTTTGCGTTAAAGAAAACACCAAGAAGGCGCAAATTACCTGCGCCCACAAACAAAAATATTGTACAAAAAGTACCAGCCTGTCTAAGAGGATCTCAAACCACAAATAGCTAATTTGGCCCCCTATATGTCCGCGGACAGCATGGGCTCGCTCCTCATTTGTCCGTGTCCGCAACAGCGCTCCCCATTTCCCAACCCTCAAATACATACACAAGCATGCAACGTTGATCAATACACGTACTTCGATTCCATAGCACATAGTTCATACATAGTCTGGAGCACAGGCGGAGCTCCCGGTAGGGCGAGGTGAGGCGCTCGCCCTACCTTGATTTCCAGCGATTTGGGTTTTATGTATACAGATCGATCGCAAAAAAAATCATGGGAGAAGAAAACCTGCGTTCTATTGGGCCGTGAGCACTGACCCACCTTATTGGGCCTTATTTAAGTCACGCATCGAGCCACCCGCCCATGGATGCTCCAGTCCACAACACTCGATCAGGGCTAGTTGCTTGGTTTGTGACCTAGCGATAGTGACTGCACAATTCTGTAGTTGCCTTTTGTTCTATGCCAACATTTAGTACTAGTGTATGTGCTTTTTTTTGAGGGACTAGTGTATGTGCTAACAGGGGTTAGTACGGAATGGTTTGCATTTTCTCTTACATTTGCAAAGTGTTCGCTTTTTCTTGTATGCATAGAATAGATCTGTCCAAAATGTTTTTGGGCTTAATATTGTAAAATTAGTGGCGTTTTTACATTGTGCAATGTGACTCTTTGACTATTTAAGTATTTGTTATTGATTGGTCACATTTCCGCGTGCATATGTATAACTCTTCTACATGGAAAAACTATTTGTGTGCATTTTAGTGCGTATCGACTACTCTAGTTTTGCATCGATTTTTTTATGCTTTAGGGCCCGCCCCACCTCAAAAAAAAAAAATTGTCCTCCACCACTGATCTGGAGATAGCATAGGGAAGTTCATCATACTCCTACATGCCATCAAACTACCACAATAACGACATGTTCTAATAGTTCATAACTATATATAGGCTAAAGCATAAAGTAAAGTAGGCCTATAGATAGGGGAAGTTCATCGATGGCCACCCTTGCCCTTGTCGTCTTTGTCGTGGAAGTAGAGGTCGAAGGTGAAGTAGGGCTAGCCACCGGTGCTGGAAGTGTTGGAGGCGGTACCAGACATGTTCTTGTCCGATTTCGGGGGCCGGCCGGCGAGGGAACGAACGGCTTGGGTTTGCTCCTTTGCGAGGGCATGGGCGGCACAGGCTTGCTGCTTCGCGAGGATCTGGGCACGGGCTTCCTCCGCGCCCTTGTTCTCTGCGGCACGGCGCGACTCCTCAATGCCCTTTCCACGAGGGTTTTGGCGTTGATCCGGCGGTGGTGGCGCGCTTCTGACTCTTTGGAGGCCAGGGACCGCTGCTTGACGACACGAACGACCGGATCCTCCTCGGATCCGGAGGGCGCCGGTACCGCAGCGGACAAGCAGAGGCCGCGGCGTGCCTTCGCCTTCTCACGGTGGGCACGCTGTGTCTCAACCTCGGAGGAACCGCCGCAGCTATCGCATCCGCGACCATGTGCATTGTTGTCGTTGGCCTTAGACTCTGAGGCCGACGTCGGCACGGGGACAAGCGCCCTCGACTAGGGTTGCGATGATAGAGCGGACACACGACGCTGCAAGCTTCTGCTGGATGCGCCGCCGCTGGATCCGCATCTGGGCAGCTGTGAGGCGGAGCTCGCCGGGACTGGCAGAGCGCGAACCGGACAGCTATCTCCTGCTTGTCCGAGTAGGCATCGAGCTCCTAGTCGATGCCATCATCGGATCCGGACCTGGCGGACTCAGATCTGTTGCTCGCCATGCCGGAGATGACTAGAGAGGAGCGAGGCCGAGCGGAAGCGGAGTGGTCTGTTCAAAATGGCAAGGGTTGCGTCCAGGGTGGCTAAAGCGTGCTGATAATGTCAAGAGAGGTAGGGGTAGACCGAACTTGACATGGGAGGAGTTTGTAAAGAGAGATATGAAGGACTGGAGTATCAACAGAAAACTAGCCATGGATAGGGGTGCGTGGAAGCTTGCTATCCATGTGCCAGAACCATGAGTTGGTTGCGAGATCTTATTGGTTTCACCTCTAGCCTATCCCAACTTGTTTGGGACTACAAAGCTTTGTTGTTGTTGTTGTGTTGCGTCTAGGGTGGGGATTGGGATTGATTTTGTGCTGTCAGGATGGGCCGGCCTGACTAGGCGGACGCGTCCGGGCGGCCCCACATATGAGCTGGGTTTGAGGGGCGCGGAACAGCGCAGACATTTGGGCTAGGTAGTGGGGGGGGGGGCAGTTGGGTGCCCTTTTTTTGGTCCGAGCCGTGTCCGGGCTGTCCGCCCGGACATATGGGGGCGGAATAGGGGGTCCGGTTGAAGATTCTCTAACAAAACAGCAAAAGAAGAAGGCTAAACTACAGCAGCCTGTTGCTTACCGTCGTGGGAAGGGGTGCCATGTCAGCTTCCTGCACTCCTGAAGTTGTCATTTGCCGTATGAGTGAGCTGCTGCAGCCCTAGATCTCTGAATACTGCACCAGACTTGGCGCGCAAACGAGCACCCTGTGAGCAGAGGGGAAATGGTTTCAGGCTCCTGTTCACAGAGAGGGCATGCCGCCAGGTGACCCACTCCAACATCTGTTCTTTGCTGCAAACCAACTGAAAATCTTGCATTTCAAAGGAGCCCAGCAATGCTAATTGTCCGGCCATCAAAGTCTGGTGCATTCCAGGCAGAGTTGGCGGAGTATAACCCAGATTCAGTCCGGCATCAGATAAAGGCATCCTCAATCTTTGGAGCGAGTTGAACGCTCCCAACAAGCTCCCTAGGTGCAAGTACTCCATGATTCCTCGTGTCACAAACCCAGCGATCATCCGCTAGATCATCTGCAACTGGTCTGCTGCGCACTCCGTGCTTGCTGACTGCTGCCACCACCTCCGGAGCTAAGTCAGCAATTGATTGACCGTCAATCAAACCATCTAACCAGAACTTGGTGCCTTTTGCAATTCCCTAGAATGACCTTTGTTGTGGCATGAAACATCACTGTGGCATTCCTGTTGCAGTTGAGTTTAAACTGAGCCCATGGGCCTGTCGAGGCTGGTGCGCCGCAGCCATGGCCACCTTAGGCGCGGCGCCCACCTCATCTTTTGCAGGTTCTTCACCCCAATGCCCCTGTACTCAATCTGTTGGCACCATGCACGACACACAGGACTCTTGACTCCTTTCTGAAAAGAAGCTGCTCTTCTTTTTTATCTATCGCCTCACACGAACCATCTCGGCACATCCACTGCCAGCAGGTTATGAATTGGAGCAGCTGATGTGACTGTTCAAATAGCACCAGTTTCCCGCCCTTTATCATCACACCTAGCTGTCCATCAATCTTGTCCAGAATCGGTTGAAAGCGCTGATAGTCTTAAACCCAAATCCGCATCCGTACGGACTCGAACCCGGGTGGTGAGATCATACATCTGCTCTTGTGCACTTTTTTGAGAGAAAATCACATCTGGACTTGGGAAAGATGGGGGTAGAATGGTCTTTCTGTGCTCTTAACTGATGGTTATGCTTACAATCCCTAAAACAAAATCGGTTTTCACGGAAGAGTTGCAATGCAATAAATTCTGTTGGCATAATGAAGAATGAGGTTGCACTTAGTGGCGAAAACAAAACTGCATTTCATATTTTACTAATTTCTCTGCCGCTAAAAGGCTGTTGCTTATAAGATTTTATTATCTTAGGAACTTAGTGAACACAATATTTTATTCCAATCTGTTCGTACATTGTAATTATGAACAGAAGCAATGTTTCTCTTGGTTTACGTACATGGTTGTTGATGCCTATACAATTGGAATGTAATAATTCAGAAAGGTTCACTGACAATCGATACTGAAAATCACAATGTAGTCCATAGAACATCAACACGCCCTATTTTGTGGAGTAAATCTATGATGCTTTAGGTTCAAATATGTTTTTACCCTATCAACATGCCCTTTTTATATATTGGTTTTTGTCCGTGTTATCAGATTGCGTGTGATAAAGGCATTGTAATTTGGACTACAGCAAGATTCACCTCAACAATATGATATTTTTTCTTGAAGCGGATCAATAGTATGATTTAAGCTATTCGTCTGCCTTCTTTTTTAGGTGACCTCTCATCGATGCGGCTTGCTCCTTGGGGTTATACTTGAAGCAACAAAGCTGGTTTTGTGATGATGCTGTTAAGGAAGATTTCTTATACTGACGCTGCATAACCCATACTAGCAGCCCATGCCAATATACCCCGTTTTGAGTTTCTGTCACCGATGTCTAATTATCTTTGAAGTTCCTGGCTGTACCGTGTTGCTGCTGCATGTGGCGCTGTCACCACTTACCAGCATTTAAGGAGTATATCTTTTTGTTTCTTGCAAAAAAGTTAAGGAGTATATTTTTCTTTTTGAAAAAATTTAAGGAGTACATTTTTGGCCTTTATGACCATGATTGCTGCAAGCTGGCATGCTGTGTGGACCGTTCTTCAGTTATATACATGTTCTGGGTCGTCTTACTAGGCATGTACGTTGCGCATTCTGGCAAAAGTTGTTTTGCTCGTGGAAATACACCGTGCACCCCAAAATACCTGAGATTGTTTGTTTACATGTACAAACAAATTTCAAGAAACCAAGCCATGTGAAATAAACGACCAGCCTCTTGCTGTGAGACAGACTGGTAAAAGTACTTATGACCTAAAGAGGCATGTCCCGAATAGGAAACGATTTGCACCAGCAGGCTAGCACTAGATTGATCTACATGAGGAATGATGGGTCGAATAGTGCCCACCCATTCATGGTGACATTTTTTTACAGAATTCTGCATCAGTTGACAAGAGTCGGGCGTGAATTCTTTTCGATTGTATTGGGCCGATGCGAAGTTTTGGATCAACCCTTTATGAACAGTGTGCGTGATAACGCGGCGTGTACAACAAACATGTTGCTGGTACGCGATAAGCAAAGCAGCTGAGAGCAGAGCACAGGCCCAAAGCAGAATTGCAACTAGGCGTGTGTGTGTGTGTGTGGCAGTCGCTGGCACGCCACGACCAGTCTACCCGTAAAAACCTGGAGGAGCAGGTCAAGCCCGGTGCTTGGCGCGCGCCAACCGTTGGCCCGGCCTCCCCTAGCCCTACCTCTACCCCGAGCGAGCAGTGCACCCCCCCCTCCTCCCCTGACACCCACGGCGACTCCCTCCACCGTTTTGAATTTGAAAAAAGTGCAGCGCCACCCCGCCTCCATCCTGCTCGCTCGCGTCGCCGGGGCAACGAGATCGAGCGGCCGTCCGTCGTACCACTGCCGCTGCCCTCCCGCTTGCCCGGTTGAGCCGAGCCAGGCGGGCTGGACGGACACGACGAGGGGACCTGCCACGCTCGCGGTTCCCCCTACCCGTCCATCCGCACCGGGTCGCGCCCGCCATCCGCCCGCACCACGTGCGCTGGCCCCGCCCCTCACTTCCACCGCCCGCGTGGCCCCACCTCGCGTCACGTGGATCCGGCTCCAGCAGCGCGACTAACCCGACCCGCTCAAGGCGACACGGACCGGAGTGACGCGACGCGAGCCCGAGTGCGGCCTTGCCTTCCCCTCCTCGTGCTCGCTCGCCTCGCCTCGCCTCGCCTGTGCAGTTCTCGCTCTCCCTTTCCTTTTCCTCAACCCCTTCCCTTCCCTGCTCTCCTCGCCCATTCCTCATCTGCTCCTCGCCTCCACCCCACCTCCTCCTCCTCCTCCTCCTCGCCTCCCGCCGCCCGCCGCCGCCGCGCAGCCCTGCGAACCCCCGCCGCCGCCGCGCAGCCCTGCGAACCCCCGCCGCCGATCGACTCCCGACCGCCCGATTCCCCGCTGTTCCTCGCGCCGGGCCTTGGGCTGTCACGCCGCCGCCAGCGCGTCGCGAGGTTCAGCGGACTCTCCAGATTCGCATCTAACCACACCCGGCCACTCCGTGAGCCCGCCCCTCCGGGAATTCTGCCGGAATCTCGCCCGGGCGCTCGCGATTCGCGGCGCGGATGCTTGTCTAGGCAGGCGCCGCGCCACTCGGTTCGCTAGGGTTTTCGCGTCCGATGCTATGGACCCCGCGGCGGCTCAGCCCCGGGAAACTGCTGATCGGACGCCTGCCGAGGACCCTCCCGCCGTCGCCCCGTCCGCGGCGCCACTTGCCGACGAGGTGATGGAAGAGATCGCGGAGGCCAGCGCGGCGGCGGGACTGGGAGAAGAAGAACCCCCTGCTGCGGCGCCCGTCTGCGTCACGAGTGAGGCCAAGGCGGAGGAGACGGCTGGAGGCACCACAACGGAGCAACAGAGTATCGTCTTGGCCTTGGTGAGTGAGGGGAAGATGGATGCGGACGATTGCTGCACGGGGGACGCAGATCATGCTGCGGCCCCTGTGGCGAGCGAAACGAAGACTCTGGTAGATGACATCACCATTCAGGAGCAAGAGCATGCTCTGGCAACTGAGGTGAAGATGGAGGAAGAGGATCAACAGCCTACCCAACCTGCTGGTGCCCGTCAGGTGAAAGAGGAGGAGGGGGGATGCTTGGTGGGCCGCTACATCAGCCAGACTGCTGATGATGGTACAAGGATTCGTCTTGGGAAGGTTGCATCATACGACACCAGCATTGGGACGTACAGCGTGGTGTTTGAGGATGGACAGAGTGAGGAGCTGGGGCATCCTCAGCTCCAGGAGTTACTCATGACTGAGGAAAATGGTGCATCTGGCATGAAAGTCAGCTGCAGGAAGAGGAAGCTGGACCTGGTCGTTTCATCAGGGACTGCCACGGTGCTCAATGGTCCGCCAACTACTAGACAGAAGGTTGATGCATGTCAAATGCATGATGCATCCCAGCAAAGTGGATCTGGCTCAGATGTATCAGAGGATGTGGAATCTTCCAGCAATTCATCGGATTCTACTAAAGAATTGGCAATCGTGCCGTGCCTGCCAGTTCAGGGCCCAGAGTTGCCTCCGTCATCAGGCGACATTGATGTGCCGGGGGAGTCCACAAGTCACCTCTTTTCTGTTTATAACTTCCTCCGTTCATTCAGTGTGCAGCTGTTCCTCAGTCCATTTGGCATGGATGATTTTGTTGCATCCATTAATTGCTCTGTGCAGAGTACATTGTTTGATGCTGTACATGTCTCGCTGCTGCGGGCGCTGAGGCGGCAGCTTGAGACTAAATCCTCTGAAGGATCAGAGCTTGCTTCAAACTGCTTGAAGTATGTAATCTATCAACCCTCCATTTAGTGGAATCATTATCATTTTAGTGAATCTTGTGTCCTTTTACTTCAATACTGATTTTTTTTCTGTCAATTTTCCTCAAATATTTGCAGGTATCTAGATTGGTCATTGCTAGATGCACTGACTTGGCCAACTTTGTTACTGGAGTACCTCTATGTAATGGGTTGCATCAAGAGTCTAGGGGGGAAGAGTTTTGCTCGAAGCCTCTTGGCCCTTGAATATTATAAGCTTCCTGTTACCATGAAGCTTAGGGTCCTCCAAATACTCTGTGATCATGCCATTGATTCTGAAGAACTCAAAACTGAACTGGAAGCACGGGAGGCCTATAATGAGGAACTGGAATATGAGATGGATTCAAGTAATTTCTCAGAGGCTGGATCACGAGTAGTCCTGACTAGGCCCTCAAGGACTTCTGCTTGCAAAAAGATTGAAGATTCCCAGAATCTGGAAGCTGCTCCAAATGTAACAAGTCCAGAAGCTGTTGCAGCAAATGCATCCCTGGATGGTAACAGTGATGATTGCCGAATATGTGGAATGGATGGGACTCTTGTATGCTGTGATGGCTGCCCATGGGCATATCACTCAAGATGTATTGGTCTGAACAAAGCATTTCTGCCCCAGGGACTTTGGTTCTGTCCAGAATGTGTGGTTAACAAGCTTGGGCCAACATCTTCAAGGATAGAGCGTGGGGCAAGAGGAGCTCAAATGTTTGGCATTGACATGTGTGAGAGACTCTTCCTGGGATCCTGCAACTATCTGCTTGTGTAAGTTCTTGCATCTCAATCCTGCATTATTTGGTGTTTACTAGCGATCCAAGAAATAGACGATTATCTTAATTAGCTGTCATTTAGAACTCGTTGGCTGTCTCCGTTTCTTTGGATGCCAGGCTTGCTCTTTGCGCTTGTTGGGTTCGACGAAGCAGTTTTTTTTCCCTTGTAAAGCTCAGGCCATTCTTTTGGAAAAGGTGTTTTTTTTACATATTTTCTGCCACATGTGGAGGCCCCCTATGGACTCCACTACTTTTCCAACATTGTGGATCATCGAGGCGCCGGATTTCCCTTTGCGGCCCACAAACCCGGAGGGCTTTTTCATATACACAGAGGGTGGTTCTACTTGTGAGAGTTCTTCCGGTGGAGGGGAACCTTCTACTAGAAACCCTTCCCCGTCCCCTACGTTGCTACTCGTTGATAGGCATAGAGCAACGGAATCTCTGGGGCACATTTTCTCATTCACTCTGCATAGCCAGTCCTACATCGATAAATACTGCTATTAATGTTGAATTCTACAGTACATGTTTCCTTTTTTTTGGGGGAGGGGGGGGGGGGTCTGAAATAAGGGCAAACATATGAGCTGTATAAGTTTAGGTGGAACTTAATTAATGTAAGGAAAACCATATTCTATTGGACCTGATAACCACAGTTATGAATTTAAGGACAAGTCTTCTACTATCATATGCCCTTCCTAATCTCATGTAGTTCAGCCATTTGTTTCGTCTTTCCCCTTTGTCAATTCTGCTTTTGCACCTGTTCACAGTTGACTCCTGATCTGTATTTTTTTTAGTGCGTAGCGGTAGTTTGAGTGCTACCCCATAGATGCCAGCCTTTTTCTCCGGCCTGTACCTGGAAATATATTTCTGTCCTAAATTTTCTTTAATGGTAATTCTGTCAAATAATGCAGGATTGGAACATCTTCGAATGCAGAGTCTTATGCAAGTTATTACAATCAGTATGATGTTGTCAAGGTCATCCAAGTACTTGCCCTTTCAGATGCATATACAACTATATGTAGGAGAATAACAGAGTACTGGCCCCACCTGCTAGATGTATTTCAGAACGAGAGGTCAAAAATAGGTAAAAATACTGATGCAAGCTATGCTCTACAATGCAATACGTCGCTGAGTGCTAATCCAAGTGAAGCAGTAGATGGAAGTGTCCGTTCAATCTTAAAAGATGGTGGTGAGAGTAAAACAGCAGTATTTTCTGAAGTAGATGTGCAGCACAAATTTGTGGCTAATCAATTTACAGTGTGCTCTGCCGATCAACTGGAGGAACAAAACATGGTGACTAGTGTAGATGGTACTGAGAACAACAACCTACAAACTTCTTTAGCTCAGAATGACGTACATACTACACCAATCAATGGAGCTTTTGGATGCTCGGGGTTATCCTCAGTTTCTCATCAGAATGGGTCCACGGTAGCTGGTTTGTCTAACATAACACATGCACAGCCAGCATATCCGTTAGTTTGTACAGACTTGTCCACCTCCTTTTCAGGGATGAAAGATAATGCCATGTCCAGAGAAGATATTGGGAGCGCCATTTCTGTGAAGGCAGACTCATCTTCTGCATCTCAAAATAAACATCCCTTTGGAAACGTGATTGGTGGCAAGGCAGCTAAATTGTCATCATTTAAACCTCAGGCTTACATGAATCTTTACAATCATGGCAATATCGCAGCATCTGCTGCCGCTAATCTAGCTGTTCTTACATCAGATGAAGGAAAAGTTGCAACATCTCAAGTCATCACAAATCCAAGGAAGAAAATGGCTGCTGACTGCGCTCTACAAGTGAAAGCATTTTCCTCAGCAGCTGCTCAATTTGTTTGGCCATGTACTGAAAAGAAGGTTATGGAAGTCCCAAGAGATAGATGTGGCTGGTGCCTTGCCTGTAAAAGTTCGGCAATTGGAAATAAAAAGGCTTGTTTTCTTAATTTAGCCACTGCAAATGCTTCCAAAGGATCTGCTCGAATTTTTAGTGCCATGCATGTAATCAAAGGTTCTGAGAGCCATTTCCCCAGCATCGTTGCTTATCTGACCAACATGGAGGAGAGTTTACGTGGCCTTTTAGTTGGTTCCCTACAAGACATGCAGCAGAGACAACGATGGCATAAACAGCTACAAGAAGCTTCCAACTGCAGAACTATAATACCCCTCTTGCTTGAAGTGAGTTCTAGGATTCAAACTAATTTTTAAGTATCCTTGATACTTGTCAGTAATACTTTGAAGAACAGAATTGTTGGTTTACCACTTTATTTGTGCGTATTTAGGGGCACACTAGTTAATAGTCACGTCATCATGTGGAATCTAGTGTTACTTTCCCGCAGAAAAATAAATATCTAGTGTCACTTACAAAATCAGGAAACATAGTTAATGCAGCATTTAGTCTCTGCGTGTTTCAATCGCGTCTTCATTACAGGCGTATTTTCTGGGGCAGGGACCAACTCTGAATTGCAGCCCTTGACCCACCTTGATCCAATGAAGGGATGGTTAAAACCTCACAGCTTTCAAATACACAATAAGGCTGGTCATAGTGGGAGTAACTTAGCTAGTAACATAACGCACCCCAAGGCAAGTTTGCTTATGTGGCAAGTAGTTAATGAGGAGAGGTTTTTGTGGTAAAATAATATGTTACTGTAACATAACACACCCCAATGCAAATGAGTCTACATCTAAGTAAATGAAGGCTTGCATGATAGAAACATAGAGTAGTAACATATGCATGTTACTAGTCTAAGTTACTTCCCACTGTGACCAGCCTAAGATCACCGAGCCTTTAAATACCCCACCACCTTGCAGCTACAGTGATGCCAAGCAATTCCGCGGTCACTGGCGAGGCACACAACCACCTCTCTAAACCTTAATAACAACCGGGCGGAGGATTTCACCATGCCATATACACCTCGGTCTCCTGTAATAATGCCATGAGAACTGATCTCGTATTATTTTTCTTGGGTCGGTCGTGATCCACCACACAAAATCTTTCCACATATCGCTTGAATTTGAACTCGTACCTTATATGAGTATTATTTATAGTTTTTCTTCAATTGTTTGAGATTGCAGAAATTGCATGGATAACTCGATAATATATTTAGATGGAGTCCGCCTCTACTTCTATTTTTGTATTTCTAGTTGGAGTCAAGGGTTAAGATACTGTAGTTTCTGCAACTTTACTAAGTTTTGGTCCATCCTAAAGAAACATATGGTTATGGGAGCTAGTCTTGAAGAAAGGACATGAACAAGTGTGGTTATCAATAGCAGATTGGGGGAGGTGTTTCTGCAATGGTAGCAAATAGAGGCGATATACAGGGGTAACATAACTAGGCATATTTCTAGAAACAAAGTAACTCAATCTAAAAGGTATATTCCAATAAAAAGCTGATGAATATGTTATTATATGACGCAACTACGCAAGTAAAAAGCAGAAAAGTGTGGGTGGCAACTTCGTCAAGCGCTTCACGGCTCAGCGCTGTATAATCGGAAGTGCTAAATGGAAAGGTCTTTATTAGGCAAAATAAAATAATATGGAAAATATAATGGCATATTTAGTGCTGTTACAGTCGTGCTAGTACACTTGCTTCTGTGAATCAAGTTGGGTACACAATAATAGCCGTAACATAATGTTGAGAGCCCTGCAGAAATTATTGCATTAAATAGCAGTAGAAAACAAAATAGATTTGTTATCTAATAAAAAGTTGCTACATTTCGTGTGCAGTTGGAGAGCAATATTCGTGGGATAGCATTTTCTGCAAGCTGGTTGAAGCTAATGGATGATTGGCCTGTGAAATCTCCTGGTGTATCTGCTGGACCATCCCGTTCTGCAGCATACCAAAAACGTGGAACTGGTGGAAGGCGGGGCAGAAAACGTTTGTTGGCATCTGAATCTTCTACTGTTACTGATGATGACAAGAGCTGGAAAGAGGTGAATTGGTGGAATGGAGGACATATTTCTAAATGTATTTTGCAGAAGGGGGTTCTTCCAAGTTCGGCCGTAAGAAAAGCTGCTCGTCAAGGTACTGCTCATCTTTGGCTATTGTTATGACTATCATTCCATCCTCTGTTTGCATTGAGGGTAAGAATAAATCGACATGTTATGGTGCTCAATAGGTGGTAAAAGAAAGATAGCAGGTCTATCTTATCATGAAACTTCCAATTTTCCAAGACGAACTCGACAATTTGCTTGGCGAGCATGTGTTGGGTTAAGCCATAATTCATCTCAACTTGCTCTGCAGGTTAGCATCTTGAACATGATTCCTAATGTTTAAAAGAGTTACTCTGACTTAAATTAACAATGATCCTAATATATATTATATATATATATCTCAGGTTAGATACCTTGACGCTCATATAAAATGGAAGGAATTCATCCCTCCAGACCAAATTCCTTCAGATGGAAAAAGTTCTGATGCTGACCATTCTGCTTTCAGAAACGCAATGGTTTGTGATAAAAAAGTAGTCGATGGTAACATAAGATATGCACTGAAGTTTTCAAACCAGAAGCATCTTCCTGTGCGTGTAACCAAGAATATCTTGGAAGCAGAAGATAATCAGGATGAGAATGGCAAATTGTGGTTTTCTGAAATCCATGTCCCACTGTATTTAGTAAGGGATTTTGAGCAGAAAGCTGGGGTTAGCTCCTCGCCTAGTCCAGGAACCATAATCTCTAACAGTTCCACAAATTTCTACCAAAGACGTGTAAAGGCAACCATCGGAGATATCTTTTTCTATCTCTTTCACAAGGGAGATGTATATCCCTGCTCCTCATGTGAGAAGGATGTGGCCTTCAGGTGTCCTCTTCTTCACATCTCTGTTGCACTCATTCAATTATTCTTTTCTTATCACTGCAAAAAAAAATCTTGTATAGCAACCGATTTTCTTCACTTCTCATATGTGTTTTGTTGGATGAATCACATGTAGGGATGCCATAAAGTGTAGCTCTTGTCAAGGTATGTACCAGTTTATTGGCATGTTCTTAAAATTGTTTCCCCCCCCCCTCATGTGCGGTTAAAAAGATACCTAGTCAATATCTAAGCTGTCCAATACCAAGTCACAATATTGATAACCACGAACATTTTGCAGGCAATTGCCATAAAGAGTGCACATCAGGATCTGTTGGCAGCAAAGGAGGCAATACTGCTCCGAATTTGATGTGCAAGTTATGCTTTCAGAAGCGTAATCTCACCCAGACCAAGACAAATGCAAATTCTGCCTTGTCTCAGCAAAAGAGTAATGGCCAACTGCCAGTGACTGCTCCCAAAATAATCTTCACGGTTCGTTCTGCCCATTCTTCTGAACCAGCCATGAATGTCGCGGCTAAGGTTGAAGCTCAGCCATTTGCAAAGGTGGAAACTCAGCCAACGAAGGTGGAAACCCAGACAGTCATGAAGGTGGAAACCCAGCCAATACCAAAGGCAGAATCTGGACCTGTTACAAATGTGGCAACTCAAAATATTGCAGGGGTGCAGGTTCAGCCTAAGGCTAAAACTAAAAAACCGAAGACAGAAAAGCCAAAAAAACCTAAAAAAGTTCAGGTTATCACATACTTTGGTCTTGTTTGGAGGAAACATAAGAATGACACTGGTGGAGAAGATTTCAGGGCCAATGATGTAATCCTAAAAAGCAAGGATGGTATGGGTTCTTCAATAAAACCAGCTTGCTGTCTCTGTAACAAACCTTACAGTCCAGATTTCATGTATGTCCGCTGTGAGAGGTGCCAAAGTAAGTATGTTTCTCATTATTGTTGCTTAAAGATACATGTTTTGCGTTATCTTTTATTTTCTTTTAACATCTTGGTATCCTCCTGCACACAGAGTGGTTTCATGGTGATGCCTTGCAGCTTGAGGAAGAAAGAATAAATGAGGTGGTTCAATACCGATGCTGTAGATGCCGAAGGAGAGCCATACCACAATGTCCTCATTCAGATGATTATAGGGAGCCTGAACCAGAAGTCAGTGAACAAACAGCTACTATGTCATCACAATCAACTATGCTCTCTGGTGAGGAGACTTTTGCTATAGCAGTTCAAGATCCACTGCTTGCTTCATATGGAATAGTTGAACCGATTGGGGAGGAGTCAATGAATGCTGATTTGTCAATGAACATGGGAAGCCATATGCCAGGAAGTAATCAGAAGTTGTCCATAAGAAGGGCACAAGTAGTTAAGAATTCTGAATACCTTGATCAAGCTGGAACATCAGTGAATGGGTATTATGTTCAGAACCAAACTCCAGGGGATGCAAACATTAATTTCAGTCACATGAATGAATTTTCCATGTCAGAGGCTGATGGTGTGGACGCTTCGGAGCTATTGGGGTGGGATTTTACCCAAGGAAACGGATATGCTGTTGGTCCTGATCAGGGCACTAACTCCCAGTGGAATGACACTAGCGGTGGCAGCATTGTGGCTGAGGAATATGAACCACAGACCTATTTCTCATTCACAGAGTTGCTCGAAGCTGATGATACACAGTTTGATAACACATTCGGGATGTCTACTGGTCTGCAAGATGATGGTAACTTTGCAGGAAGCTTTGATCAGCAAGGGGCTAGTTTTGATGAATTGACTTTCATGGTAGAAGAAGAGTCTTCAAATATGCACTTCCCAACAAATGATCCATCCATTGACGAGTTAGTGTGCCACAAGTGCAAGGATCCTCAACAGCCACCTGAACTCAAATGTTCTTCCTGTGGCCTGCGTGTACACCATCAGTGCTCACCTTGGCAGGAAAGTGAACAGCCTGGTGACAGTGCCAATTGGAGGTGTGGTACTTGTCGGGAGTGGCAATGACAAGCTTTCAACTTTATTACATTGGTTACCCGAGTGCCCAGAGCGAATGCTGCCGATTGTTATGGCAGGTAAGCTCAGTTGATTTCTATTTGATGACCGCATTATTGCTGCAAACAAGAATTGGGTTTACTGTGCTGATCAGCCTTTCTATTTAGGTGGAATGTATATCCCATGAAGGGTGCTGGGGAATATCAATGGAATTTTTTCAATCTAGCTGTTGGTATGCGGCGATGGCGATCCTGTGGAACTGAAGTCGGTGTTGGTTACTGGACATACTCTTAATCATCAGAAAGTTAGACTAGTTATACCGTCTGTGCGAAGTTGACATTGTACATACTAAAGGATGGGTCTCCGGTGGCCGTTTTCCATTCTTTAGGTGGTTTATTTAGGGGGAGAGTTATAGAACTAGTGCTGTTAGCAGCAGGTCATATGGGACTAGAAAGCCAGGTTCCTTTCTCTGTGTGTCCTCTTGCATTCTCTCTGTTCTTCCGTTTACCAGATAGAAGTGCCTCTTTCACTCTTCGTTAGAGTGGCTGTTGTTATCTTTGATATTTTGTCAACCATGTTAAAATGCTTACTCATCTCCATACCTCTTGCGCTTGCTCGTGCGAACGTGCGGCAGAAGAGGAAAGGGGAGAAGTGGGGCATTTAGTGTGTGCTATTGACTTGGGAAATCGCTATCCGTTGTGACTATGCCTAGTTTTTTTTCCCATCAAGTTTGTATTTTTTTTCCCCATATTTGCCACGTAGTGTGACTATGCCTAGCCAAAATGACTCTTTCTACGTTTACAAAATACCATTACGAAATGCCCTACAAATCCACTTAGGGCCTACAAAAACATATGATTGAGAAAACCCAAGGACTCCACGTGCATGAATAAGAAAAGAAAAGAAGTTATTTTTATAAACCGTTAGGTGAACCATGGGTTTTGTTCAGGGGAGTAAACTCGAGAATGCCAACCGGAGGCTGAGCTTCATGGAGGCCTTAATTTGAAAATTTCAAATTCAAACTTTTCATTTTCCAAAAATTCTGAAAAAAAAACCCACATACATATGTAGACATAATATACATGTGTGTAAATTTTCAGGTCTAAATATGTTAAAATGAGAGCTACACAAAAAGAAAACAAACTTGTGGTTTTTTAGCATATGTACTGTTCATCCTCAAAGCCCATGTTTTTTCGCGCAGCTCGCGATTCAAGACTTCTGATTCGGAATCTTTACACGCATATGCATTACATCTTGTATGCATGTGCATTTATTTTAGGTTTTTGAAACTAGAAAAGTTTTTTTTAAAAATAAGGCCTCCATGGAGCTCGGTCTTCAAAATCCTCCATGGAGCTCGGTCTTCAAAATGCCCTATTCGAGTAAACTCACCTTTTCTTTCTAATAAGGGATAACACAAAAAAGTGCCTTATTCAACATGGACGAGAGAAGTTTTAACTTACCCAACTCAACACAACTTCAACTTATGCTTTGTCTCATTGCTCGTTCCCAACTCTTAGCCGATGCCGCTGTCAAAGGTCTCCTCCACACCACCACCTTGGTCCTCCATCATCTCTTAGTTTGGTGACAAAAGGAGTGGGGACCCCTTTGTTTTCTTTTTCTTTTACTTAGCTTTTGTTTCCCCGGTGGCATCAATGAGGTGGTGGTAGCGATGGCGTGTTGAAATAAGATCTCTGACTGCATAAAACAACGACATCCACGAAAGCAAAACTATTATAGCCAACAATGGTTATTTCAAATTTGGCTAAAGAGTCACATATATATAAATAACTTACCTACTTCATTGCACATACAAAAGGGTGAAAAAGACAAAGTATAGGGCTAACGCAGTTGGCACCCGTATCAAAGAAACCTAGAAGATCAGATATGTGCACGCCTTGTGATATCTCTGACAACATAACATTTTGTGTTACCTGATGTGGGGAGTCATGTGGGGAGGCCGATGGCTGAGAAGGGACATGGAGTTAGCGGCACCCATGTTTAGAGTGGTGGAAGGCGACAAAACCCACATGTTGGCACCCCTCTTATGATATGGATGACAGTGGGGATTGAAAAGAGATGGTAAGAGAGAGACATGTAAAGTTAAACAAAACTTGGGGTTGGAGGGGTCAAACTATAAAAGATAAGAAGGTTGGACCGGTTGTCTCGTTTGAAGTGTTAGGAAGTGTGTGTGGGACAATGAGAATTTGCTCGAAAACTTGTTCTGAATCACCTAAAAATTAAGTATGCTGCACAAAAATGTACCAACTTTCGTCCGAGCTAAGAAAACCATATATTTGTAACAAAAGAAATCAACATCCACATAAAAAATATACTATCAAAACTACATATTTAAAGTTATCCTAAAACAACCACATCCAGAAAAGAAAAACTATCATAATTATCAATGGTTATTTCGAATTTGGCTACATAACCAAGGATCTACTACGAACTTACCTACTACATTGCATTGATAAAATGGTGGCATAAATAGAGGATAGGGCTAGCACAATCAACACCCGTATCAAAGAAACCTAGAAATTAGATCCGTGCATGCCTTGTGAGATTTACGACCACATAATAAAATTAGCGTCATCAGATGTGGGGATGCCGATGGATGCGGCTGAGAAGGGACATGGAGTCGGCGACACCAATGTTGAGAGTGGTGGAAGGCAATGAAATCTACAGGTTGGCACCGCTTTCATGATACGGATGACAGTGAGGATTGGAATGATATGGTAAAAGAGAAAGAGAAAAAAGCAGAAACAAAACTTGGGGTGGGGTCCAACTATAAAAGATAAGAAGGGTTGGGTCTGTTGTCTTGTCTGAAGTGTTGGTAAGTGTGTGTGGGATAATGAGAATTTGCTCAAAAACTTACTGTTCTATATCGCCTCAAAATTTAGTATGTTGCAGAAAAACATACCAATTTTAGTCCGAGGCTAACAAGACCATATATTTCTAACAAAAGAAACCCTTATCTACATAAGAAAAACAATATGCTATAAAAACTACAAAACTACGTGTTTTAGGTTTTCCGAAAACAACCACAACCACCAAAGAAGAATTAACATAACATCAAACATTATTTCAAATTTGACTAGAGAACCACAGATTTGGTAAGAACTTACCTACTTCATTGCATCAGCAAAAGGATGACATAGATAGAGGATAAGGCAAGCACAATTGCCCGTATCAAAGAAACCCGATTCTTGCACGTCTTGTGATATTTGTGATGACATACGCAAATTAGCGTCACCAGATGTGGGGAGGTTGATGGATGCGGCTGAGAAGGGAAGTGGAGTCGGTGGCACCCATGTTTAGAGTGGTGGAAGGCGACATAATTACAGGTGGCCGCTGATTTTTTTTGATATGGAGATGATGGAGATTTAGAAGAGATGGTAAGAGAAGGAAAGATGCAAAAAAGAAATATACACTCGTGGTGGAGAGACAAACTATAAAGATAAGCCACAGGCTGGACGGTTGTCCTGTTTGAAAGTGTTGTGAAGTGTGTGTGTGGGTAATGAGAATTTGGCTCGAAAACTTGTAGTTCTCGATCGACTCAAAAATTAGTATATGCAGCAAATCTTGGAGGCTTAACAAAACCATATATTTCTAATCAAAGGAATCCACCATCGACATAAGAAAAACAATATACTCTCAACACTACGTATTTTAAGTTTTTCTTAAAATAACCATATCTATGAACTAAAAAAATCTAAGGATTAGTAGTTCTTTTTTCAAAATAAATTTCTAAAAGTGAAATAGTAATATACTATCAATGGGCATTTCAAAATTTGGTTAAAGAACCACATATCCTGGAAGAACCTACCTACTTATTGCATTGGCAAAAGGGTAACATAGATAGAGGATCGCCCTAGGACAATCAACACATGTTTCAAAGAAACCTACAAATCAGATCCGTGCTTTCCTTGTGAGATCTATGATGGCATAAAAAATTAACCTCGCCAGGTGTGGGGAGGCCGATGGATGCGACTAAGAAGGGACATGGAGTCAGCACCACCCATGTCTAGAGTGGTGGAAGGCAACAAAATCTATAGGTTGACACCACTTCCATGATTGGGATGAAGGCGGGGATTGGAAGGATATGGTAAGATAGAAAGATGCAAAAAAGAAACAAAACTTAGGCTGGGAGGGGTTCAACTATAAAAGATAAGAAGGCTAGAATGATTGTCTTGTTTGAAGTGTTGGGAAGTGTGTGTGGGACAATAAGAATTTGGTCAAAGAGTTACTACTATGGATCACCTCAAAATTTGATATGTTGAAGAAAAACACACCAGCTTTAGTGTGAGGCTCATAAAACCATATATTTATAACAAAAGAAATCGCCATCCACATTAGAAAAAAATATACTATCAAAACTACGTATTTTAAATTTTCCTGAAATTACCACATCCACAAAAGTAAAACTAATATATCAATTAATGGTTATTTCAAATTTGGCTAAAGAACCACATATCTGGTAAGAACTTACCTACTTCATTGAATCGACAGAAGGATGACATAGATAAAGCCATAAAGGATAGGGCTAGCACAATAGGGACCGTATCAAAGAAATACAGAAACTAGATCTATGCACACCTTGTGAGATCTGTGACGACATAAGCAAATTAGCGTCGCCAGATGTGGGAAGGCCAATGGACGCGGATGAGAAGGGAAATGGAGTCCACGGCGTACATGTTTTGAGTGGAGATTTACTGGTTGGTGCCGCTTTTGTGATACAGATCACGATAGGGATTGGAAAGAGATGGTAAGAGAGAAAGATGCAATAAAAGAAACAAAACTTGAGGTGGGAGGGATCCAACTATAAAAGATAAAAGATAAGAAAGATGGACCGGTTGCCTCATTTTAAGTGTTGGGAAGTGTGTGTAGAACAATGAAAATTTTCTCAAAAACTTATTGTTCTGGATCACCTCAAAATTTTGTATACTGCACAAAAATGTGCCAATTTTTTTTGAGGCTAAAAAACCATATCTTTCTTACAAAAGAAATCTGCATCAAAACTAAGTATTTTAATTTTTCCTAAAACGACCACATCCACAAAAGAAAAATTGATATAACTATCAATGGTTATTTCAAAGTTGGCTAAAGAACCACGGATCCGATAGAACATACCTACTTAATTGCATTGGCAAAAGGGTGACATAGATAGATGATAGGCTAGCACAATCGGCACACGTATCAAAGAAACCTGGAAACCAGATCCGTGCAAGCCTTGTGAGATCCTTGACACATAAGCAAATTAGCGTCACCAGATGTGGGGAGCCTGATGGATGCGGCTAAGAAGGGACATGGATTCGGTGGTGCCCATGTTTAGAATGGTGGAAGGCGGCGAAATCTACAGGTTGTCAACGCTCTCATGATAGGAGTGGTGGTGGGAATTGAAAAGAGACGGTAAAAGAGAAACATACAAAAAGAGAAAGAAAACTATGGTCGAGGGGGGTCTAAGTATAAACCATAAGAAGGCTGGACCAGTTGTCTCATTTGAGTGTTCGAAAGTGTGCGTGGGACAATGAGAATTTGCTAGACTATTCTGGAACGCCTCAAAGTTTAGTATGTTGCAAAAAACATACCAACTTTAGTCCGAGGCTAACAGAATCATATATTATCTAATAAAAGAAGTCGCCATACGCAATAGAAAATAGTATACTCTCAAACCTACGTATATTAAGTTTTCCCAGAACAACCACATCCACAAAAGAAGAACTAATATAACCATCAATGGTTATTTCAAATTTGGCTAAAGAACCATATATCTAGTTAAAACTTACGTACTTCATTGCATCTGCAAAAATATGACATATATAGAGGATAGGGCTAGCACAATCGACACTCGTGTCAAGGAAACCTAGAAACCAAATCTGTGCATGCCTTGTGCAATCTGTCACGACGTAAACAAATTAGCATCGCCAGATGTGGGGAGGCTTACTGTTCTGGATTGCACAAGGTATGCACAGATTTGCTCGAAAGCTTACTGTTCTGGATCGCCTAAAGATTTAGTATGCTGCACAAAAATGTACCAACTTTTGTCCGAGGCTAACAAAACCATGTATTCCTAACAAAGGAAATCACCATCCACATAAGAAAAACAACAAACTATCAAAAGTACGTAGTTTAAGTTTTCGTAAAACAACCACATCCACACAAAAAGCTAATACAACTATCAATGGTTATTTCAGTTTGGAGAACTTACCTACTTCATTCCATCGGCAAAAGGATGACACAAATATCGGATAGGGCTAGCACAATCGGCACCCATATCCAACAAACCTAGAAACCAGATCCAAGCACGCCTTGTGAGATCTATGACGACATACGGAAATTATCACCGCGAGATGCAGGGAGGCCGAGGAATGCATCTGAGAAGGGACATAGAGTCGGCGGCGCCCATGTTTAGAGTGGTGGAAGCTGACGAAATCTACAGGTTGACATTGCTTTCGTGATATGGATGACAGTGGGGATTGTAATAGAGAAAGATGCGAAAAAAGAAACAAAAATTGGGGAGATTGCTCAAAAACTTATTGTTTTGGATCGCCTCAAAATGTAGTATGCTACACAAAACATACCAATTTTCTTCCGAGTCTAACAAAACCATATATTTCTAACAAAATAAATCTCCCTCCACATAAGAAAAATAATATACTATCAAAACTACGTATTTTAAGTTTTACTAAAACAACCACATACCACACAAGAAAAACTAATATAAGTATCTATGGTTATTTAAAATTTGCTACAGAACCACGGATATGGTAAAAATTTACCTACTTCCTTGCATCGGCAAGAGGGTGAAATAGATAAAGGATAGGGCTAGCACAATCAACACCCGTGTCAAGGAAACCTAGAAATTTGTGAACATCTTGTGAGATCTTTGACGACATAAGCAAGTTATTGTCGCCAGATGTGGGAAGGCTGATGGATGCGTGTGAGAAGGGACATGGATTCGGCGGAGGTCGTGTTTAGATTGGTGGAAAGCGACGAAATCTGGAGGTTTGCGCCGCTTTCGCGATAGGGATGACAGAGGGGATTGGAAAGAGATGGCAGGAGACAAAGATGCAAAAAAAGTGGGTGGGAGGGGTCCAACTATAAACGATAAGACTGGACATGTTGTCTGGTTTGAAGAGTTCGGAACTCGTGTAGGACATTGAGAATTTGCAGAAAAACTTACTATTCTGAATCACCTCAAAATTTAGTATGGCGCACAAAACGGTACCAACTTTCGTATGAGGCTAAAAAACCACATATTTCTAACAAAAGAACTTGCCATCCACAGAAAAATAATATCTGTCAAAAGTACGTTTTTTAATTTTCCTAAAACAAGCACATCCGCAAAAGAAAACTAATTGTAACTATCAATCATTATTTAAAATTTGGAAACCATAGATCTGGTAAGAACATACCTACTTCATTGTATCGGTAAAAGGGTGTCGTAGATATAGGATAGGGCTAGCAATTGACACCCGTATCGAAGAAACCAAGAACCCAGATCCATGCGCGCCTTGTGAGATCTGTGATGACATAAGCAAATTAGTGTCGCCGGATCCGGGGAGGCCGATGGATGCGGCTAAGAAGGGGCATGGATAAGGCGGCGGCCATGTTTAGAGTGGTGTAAGGCGACAAAATCTATAGGTTGGAAGCCCTCTGATGATAGGCATGGTGGCCGGGATTGGAAAGAGATGGTGAAAGAGATACATACAAAAAGAGAAACAAAACTTGGGAGCGGATGGGGGGGTCCAGCTATGGAAGATAAGAAGGCTCGACCGGTTGTCTCGTTTGAAGTGTTGGGAAGCGTGTGGGGCATAATTTTCTCAATCAGTTCTTTTTCTTATGGGAACATGAGGAGAGGGTTGATTTAGCTCTAGCGATGGCACCCGCCGGGTTTGGGTATAGTGGAGCCACCACATACCCTTACCCATACCCGCCAACGGGTATTAGAGCTTAACCATCTCCATACCCATACCCGCCAATGGGTATAATTTTTCCCCATACCCGTCACCGGCAGGGTAAACGGGCACTCGCGTGTAAAAATAACCACATTTGCAAAGCATCAATTTGTGTAGCACATAGTCATAGACAACAACATATAATCGTAAATTATACACAACAATAGATCATAACATGAGCATATACTTATAGAAGAGAGCACATCATATACTGTCGATAAGAACAAGAGCACATCATAAACAACAATACATTCTCATAAACAACATCACTTTCTCATAAGCAACAATACATAGTCATAAACAACAACAGTCAATTAGTCATACTTATAAGTTCATAAAACAAGACAAAGTATAGAGGTAATAAGGCCGTAATTGTGAGATTTTATATGGATACATGGGTATACGAGTATGGGTTATACTATCCCATACCCGTAACCGCTCTACCCGATGAGTTTCCCTATTTATATACCCATGGGTAAATTTTTGTATCATACCCTTACCCCTAATGGGTTTTTACCTATTGGGTTCGTGGGTAATCCATTGCCATCCCTATTTAGCTCATTTATTTCTTGATTTTCATGTGTTCAAATTTGCTAAAGATGAATGTGCTACTAGGTCGCCTATTCATTCACTGTTTTTATGGTTCTGTAAAGAAGAAGAAAAATTACTGGGAAAATTTTCTAAATTTTTAGAACAACTGTTGTATTAATACTTGTCTTTCACCGTACCACATTTGTACATGACTTGGTGCCAGACTCTTATTTCTCTAGTCCCTAGCAAACTCATCTACAAAATATAAAGAAAAGAAAATCTACTATAGCCATGAATGGTTATTTTAAATTTGGCTAAAGAACTACATATCTGGAATGAACGTACCTACTTCATTGCACCAACAAAAGGCTGGCATGGTGATATAGGGCAAACCCTAGGATTGCCCTGATGTTCATGAATGGATGTGGATTTGAGGGGAATCTTAAGAGTAGAAGGGATACTCAGAAGAACAATGTTTACATCACATGTTTACTCTAATCACATCCAAGGTAAGATACACCTCAAGATCCATAAACAATAAAGAGACAAATATGCACTATTCTTACCAAAACTCTAGGAGAGATGGGGTCTTTAGATGTAGATCTTCCCCAATCCAAAAGGGTGTGGTATTCTTTTAGTCTTGCGACATTTAGCATCAGCGTTAAGGACGTTTAATATTATCATCTAGATTCATAACATGCACCCCATTCATAATGAAGTATGACCTTTATGTTATTCATAACATCGAGCAATTGTTGTTCTCTTAAATTAACAACCTTCTTGAAACAAACACTATTCCAAAATAATGCTCTTGCATAAGGCATAGTGTCGGTGTCAAAACCGGCGGATCTCAGGTAGGGGGTCCCGAACTGTGCGTCTAGGCGGATGGTAACAGGAGACAAGGGACATGATGTTTTTACCCAGGTTCGGGCCCTCTCGATGGAGGTAAAACCCTACTCCTGCTTGATTGATATTGATGATATGGGTAGTACAAGAGTGGATCTACCACGAGATCAAGGAGGCTAAACCCTAGAAGCTAGCCTATGGTATGATTGTTGTTCGTCCTATGGACTAAAACCCTCCGGTTTATATAGACATCGGAGAGGGCTAGGGTTACACAGAGTCGGTTACAATGGTAGGAGATCTACATATCCGTATTGCCAAGCTTGCCTTCCACGCCAAGGAAAGTCCCATCCGGACACGGGACGAAGTCTTCAATCTTGTATCTTCATAGTCTTGGAGTCCGGCCAATGATGATAGTTCGGCTATCCGGACACCCCCTAGTCCAGGACTCCCTCAGTAGCCCCCGAACCAGGCTTCAATGACGATAAGTCCGGCGCATATATTGTCTTCGGCTTTGCAAGGCGGGTTCTCCTCCAAATTCCACGTGCTCACCGAATAGTGTCCGGCTTCCTTATAAATGTTGCGCTCCTTGGATTCCACGTCCAATAATGGCCCTTCTTTCACGTGTCGTATGAATGCGAAAAGCCAGGGTATTTTTACGTTTTACCCCCTAGCTGCGCAAATAAGCTGCCTATAAGAGGAGCAAGGATCTAGATCCGAATCACACCATCCTCCTTCCGCGAGTACTCATCAAAGCGCCTCTGACAAAAATCCATTCCATCATGGACAGTCGACGCGGCTCCTCCTCTCGCGCTCCCAGTCCTCAGCCCGGAGATTGGAGGAGATGTTCAGTCCCGCATAGCGAGCTAGTGACGCTCCAAGCCGAGGGATACCTTCCCCCAGCCTTCATGGTTCCGGTTCGAGCCGGACTCGCCACCTACAAGGGTGTGAAGCAGGCGGAGAGCGTCCCCAATCCCTCCAAAGGAGAGCGGGTATGCTTCGTCCCTTACCTAATAAGGGGACTCGGATTTCCCATACATCCGTTTCTCCGGGGGCTCCTGGAGTTCTATGGACTCCAGCTCCACCACCTTACACCTGCCTCCATCTTGCACATCGCGGGCTTTGTAGCCCTTTGCGAGTTGTTCTTGGGCATTGAGGCCCATTTCGCGTTGTGGAAGAGATTGTTTTGCCTCGTACCCCGTTCTCACGAGGGGTCGATATATCAAGTGGGCGGAGCCGAAATATGGCGCATCGCCGGGACCGGATATCTATCCGGAACCCCGAAGAAGGCGTCCGAAGACTGGCCTTCGGAATGGTTTTATATGGAAGACGCCCCACTGCCGGACCCAGTTCAGATCGGCCTCCCGGAGTTCAGCAACGCTCCTCTGAAGAAACGCCTGAGTTGGCGCCCGTGGAGCCCTCAACGGGAGAGTGATAGGAGCGTCCAATATCTGATGGGCCGGATAAGGTTACTGGCTCATTCCGGATTGACCATGATTGGAGTCATGGCCACGTGCGTTATGCGAGGGGTGCATCCACTCCAATATAGGGGCCACCCCATGTGGGATTTTAATGGGGATAATGACGCCACCCGTCATGGCCGCAAGGGGCCGAGATCGGTTGACGATCTGGTGAAGATCCTGTCCGGCTTGTACAAGGGGGAGAAAGAGGACTTCCTCCGCGCGAGTCCATTGAATGGATTCTCCATGAATAACCCTCGAAGCTGGGTAAGCGGACGTTTATTTATCCTATCCATATTTCCAAAGTTAAGTGTCTCACTTCGTGATTTCGACGCAGGAGCTGCGCCAGGACGTAGAGGGCATACATAGCCCAGCTCCACAACCCGAGGATCCGGGACGATCCCTTGATCCGGCCTCCGAGGAGGATCCGGACATAGAGGTCGAGTTGACTGATGGGGTGTTCCACCAACTTAGCATGGACAATTCTTTGGTCGCCATTACGGCCGACTATCCCGGTTTATCTCCGGCTTCCCAGGTAACTGTGACCGGAGTCCTGACACCATTACTCATCCATGCTTGTTTCTGACAACCATATACCAATGGTGCTCCACAGGAGGTGCCTTCAGGGCGGGAAGCCGAACCCGCGGCGGCTGACCAACAAGGGTCAGTTCGGCCTAGCAGGCGGAAGAGGAGTGCGGCGCGAATCGAAACGTCGCCGCAGCGGTATGATGCACCACCATGTTTAAAGGAAAAAATTCCTAGGAGGTATATTAACGCTCATGATTTTTCCAGGAGAAAGGGCGCTCGCCGGACTGTGTCCGGAGAGGTTGCCAATCAAGCCTCCGCCCGCCAGGCTCCAACGCCTGGTCCGGAGGGGGAGGTGAACATGAGACGTGAGCAGGATGCTCCTCCAACGAAGGATGCCAACAGGCTGTCCGCCACCAGGTCTGAGGTGGAGAGCGCCATGAATCATAGGCGCCGCCGGACAGTTCTTCGTGACGCGTGTTTCTCCCCGGAGGCTCTGAATGCCTTTAATGCGGTAGACGCGCACCTCCGTGCCGCTCGATATGGTCTAACCAGAGCCACGGAGCAGTATGTGAAAGACATACGGGTGAGGGATTTTAATAGTTATATATGCCAGTAGCCCCCGAGACTTAAAATAGTTAGAATAACTGATTTAAGGATCATTTGTTATGCAGGATCTTTCGGAGAAGAATACCCACCTGTCCCAGGAGCTTCAAGAGTGCAAGGCCCAACTTGAGGCTGCACTAGCCGCCGCGGGGGGAGCCACAGAGACCCCCTCTGGTAATGCATATTTCGAAAAGATAAGTAGTTTATGAAGGGCGGCGTGTGTATAAGTCTGACAATAACATTGCAGATGGTGCCGGACTAGATCCGGACAAACAACATCTACTGCGCCAGCTGAAGGCCGGCGAGAAGGTGCTTATGAGGGTGCAGCAGGAGAGGAACAAACTCCAAGATGCTAACACCCAGCTGGGCGAAGAACTAAAAGATGTTCGGGTCCAGCTGTCTGACTCAGTAAAGGAGAATCGGCGGCTTCATCGCGGCATCTACAGTAGGTGCTTGAGCAAACTCTTTTGAAAAGAAGAGTTCGGCGAGGAAGTCGATTGATGGAAATGAGTCTGTAGGTGTGCTCACAAGTCGCCCTGCGGAGGAAATGCCCGGTTCAACGGGTGACCAACTTCTCGAGCTACTGCAACTGCATGAACGTGTTCGGCAGGCGATGAGTGGCGTCGCCCAGGCCTTATGGCAGTCTGTCTCCCTACCCGAGGGTCTTGGAGGGCTTGCGGAGAAGCTTCAGGGAGCACGGCAGCACTTCCATTTGTGGAATATATCGGCCTGCCGTCAAGGTGCCAGGGAGGCCTGGGCCATGGTGAAGACGCGGTACACGAAGGCGAATCCGAACCACATGGCCGAGGTCGGACCTGTGGGGCCCGATGGGAAGGAGATCCCTGTGAGCTTAATGTACGGCCAAGTAGAGTTGGCTGCTAAGTATTCCCAACGGGACTGTAAATTAGACAGCCTGTTAGATGGGATTGAAGAGGAGTACAATCAGTCAACTTGACGATGTATTTTAAAATGACATGTATAATGCCTTCTAGCCGGATTGTAGATCGTTTGTCTTTGCGGACCTTTTCGCTTCAACCTCGGGACCCAACAGTCCGGAGTGTGTCCGAATACCCTCGCGGTTATGCAAAAACCGGGGCATGCATGGAGACCAGGCGTAGGGGTCATTAGTGCTTTATCAGACAAGTGCCCGACTAGTTATGTTATATTACATGGTTAGTAAGAAACATCTTCCAGGGAGAATAGTTCCGTTAGGGGTTCCTTTCCCTGGGAGGCATGCCCTAAAGTGCATGTCCGAACTGCGAAAAGAGCAGAAAAGCATCTGGGGGCAGACAAATAGATAGGTAAAAAATCATCTTTCAAGTCACCGACCGAATATTCCCTTAAGAACGCTAGCTTTCGGCTTCATCCAGTCTGAGGTACACATCCGGCTGACCCGGCAATAACAATCGCAGAGGTGCTCCCTTTACCTCCTAGCCGAACAATCGGGAACGTAGGGGTAAGCACAGGAGCCAGGCAACCCAGCTTGGCCAAAACTTAAGTCATATCGATGCATATAATGGTGAACAAAAGGTACATGCGGAAGTTTGACACATGTGTTGGGCATGAAGCCCGTATAAATAAGCTTCTGTTAAAGAAGCCCCCAAGTATACTGAGTGCGAGTAGCACGTCAAGTGTGTGCGAACGATGCGCAGATCAGCCTTCAAAGGCTCTACGAAAAAGGGAGGAAAAAAGAGAGAAACAGAAGACAGCTAGAGTATAAAATGTGGATGGAGGAAGGAGACGAACTCTGAGTCTGGTGCTAGGCGTAGAATCTTCAGAGGCGGGCTGCGTTCCATGGGTTCGGCTCGAGTCGGTTGTCCGATGCGTTTCGCAGACGGTACGCTCCGTCGGTCAGGACTTGGTCGATGATGAAGGGACCTGCCCATTTGGGCTTGAGTTTGTCCTTTTTCTTGTGCGGCAGGCGTAGAACTAGTTCGCCAACATTGTAAATTTTGGCCCGTACTTCTCTGCTTTTATATCTTCGAGCCTGCTGCTGATAGAATGCGGAACGAGCTTTCGCCATGTCGCGCTCCTCTTCTAAGGCATCCAAACTGTCTTGCCGATCCAACTCGGCCTCTCTTTCCTCGTACATGTGCACGCGAGGTGAGTCATGAATTATATCGCAGGGCAAGACTGCCTCTGCGCCATATACCATAAAAATGGTGTGAATCCGGTAGTACGGTTTGGCGTGGTTCGCAGCCCCCAGAGTACGGAGTCGAACTCCTCTACCCAGTGCGTGTTAGATTCTGTGAGGGACCGCACTAACCTGGGTTTGATGCCGCTCATCATTAGACCATTTGCTCATTCGACTTGACCGTTAGTTTGAGGGTGATAGACTGAAGCATAGTCGAGCTTGATGCCCATATTTTTGCACCAGAGTTTAACCTCGTCGGCCGTGAAGTTCATGCCGTTATCAGTGATGATGCTGTGGGGGACGCCATACCGGTGTACTACCCCGGATATGAAGTCTATCACAGGTCCGGATTCGGCTGTTTTGACTCGCTTGGCCTCTATCCATTTGGTGAATTTGTCCACCATGACCAATAGGTACTTTTGCTTGTGGGTTCCCCCTTTAAGGGGTCCAACCATGTCAAGCCCCCAGACCGCGAACGGCCATGTGATGGGTATAGTTTTGAGGGCGGTGGGTGGCATGTGGCTTTGATTAGCAAAAAGCTGGCAACCGACGCATCGTTGGACTAAGTCCTGAGCATCTGCCCGGGCCGTCAGCCAATAAAATCCTGTACGGAAGGCCTTGCCTACAAGGGCCCGGGCTGCGGCGTGGTGCCCGCCGAGTCCGGCGTGAATTTCAGCCAGCAGATTTCGCCCTTCCTCTTCGGAGATGCACCTTTGAAGGACTCTGGTTGTGCTTTTCTTATAAAGCTCTCCCTCATGGACCTTGTAGGCTTTAGATTGCCGTACTATGCAACGGGCCTCATTTTGGTCTTCGGGGAGTTCCTGCCTAATTAAGTAGGCTAGGAATGGTTCCGTCCACGGGGCAATGACTGCCATTATTTCGTGGGCTGAAGGTGTTATTTCATTGGCTGAGCCACCGATTGTGTCAGAATGTTCGGTGTTGGGCGGTGCGGTTGGTTCCGGATTGTTGTTTCCGGACTCCTCTTCCCATACTACGGATGGCTTAAAGAGCCTCTCCAGGAAGATGTTTGGAGGGACGGCGTCGCGCTTTGCGCCGATGCGTGCCAACACGTCGGCCGCCTGGTTATTATCTCGGGCTACATGGTGGAATTCGAGTCCTTCGAACCGAGCTGACATTTTTAAGACGGCGTTACGGTAGGCTGCCATTTTCGGATCCTTGGCATCAAAGTCTCCATTTACTTGGGATATTGCGAGGTTTGAATCCCCGCGGACCTCTAGGCGTTGAATGCCCATGGAGATTGCCATCCGGAGACCATGTAGAAGGGCCTCGTATTCGGTTGCGTTGTTGGAGTCCGTGTACATTATTTGCAGTACGTATTGGACTGTGTCTCTGGTTGGGGACGTCAAGACGATGCCAGCCCCCAAGCCGGCCAACATTTTAGAGCCGTCAAAGTGCATGATCCAATTGGAGTATGCGCCGTACTCTTTAGGGAGTTCGGCTTCAGTCCATTCAGCGATGAAGTCAGCCAAAACTTGTGACTTTATAGCTCGCCGTGGTTTGTAGGTTATGTCGAATGGTAAGAGCTCAATGGCCCATTTTGCAATCCTGCCCGTCGCGTCGCGGTTGTTTATAATGTCATTGAGAGGTACTTCGGAGGCTACTGTTATCGAACACTCTTGAAAGTAGTGTCGCAGCTTCCGGGATGCCATGAACACCGCGTACGCTATCTTTTGATAATGTGGGTACTGGGGCTTGCATGGAGTTAAGACAGTGGATACGTAGTACACTGGTTTTTGAAGAGGGAATTTGTGTCCTTCTGTTTCTCGTTCAACGACGAGCACTGCGCTTACAACTTGATGTGTTGCCGCAATATATAATAACATTGGTTCACCCAAGTTGGGCGCGGCCAGGACCGATTTGTTGCCAATATGGCCTTTGTTTCTTCGAGTCCGGCCGTGGCAGCATCCGTCCATTCGAAGTGTTAGGTGTGCCAGAGGAGGCGATAAAGGGGCAATGCCTTTTCTCCCAAGCGGGAGATGAAGCGGCTTAGAGCCGCGGCACATCCAGTCAATTTTTGTATTTGTTTGAGGTCTTTTGGGATATCCAACTGTGACAGAGTTCGGATCTTGGCTGGGTTTGCTTCAATTCCTCTACCGGATACAATGAAGCCCAAGAGCTTTCCGGCTGGTACACCGAAAACGCATCTTTCCGGGTTGAGCTTAATGTCGTATGCTCAAAGGTTGTCGAATGTGAGCCTCAAATCGTCTACTAGAGTTTCGACGTGTTTGGTCTTGACAACCACATCGTCTACCTATGCCTCCACTATTTTGCCGATCTGGGTCGCCAGACATGTCTGAATCATGCGCTGATATGTTGCGCCGGCGTTCTTGAGCCCGAAGGGCATTGTGTTGAAGCAGAATGGTCCATATGGAGTAATGAATGCCGTTGTGGCTTGGTCTGTCTCCGCCATCTTGATTTGATGGTATCCGGAGTATGCGTCGAGGAAGCACAATGAATCGTGCCCTGCGGTAGCATCAATGATTTGATCGATGCGAGGAAGGGGGAAAGGATCCTTTGGGCAAGCCTTGTTAAGGTCTTTAAAATCAACACACATGCGCCAGGATTTATCTTTTTTCGGTACCATTACCAGGTTCGCTAGCCAGTCCGGATGTTTTATGTCTTTGATGAATCCGGCTTCTAATATTTTGGCTAGCTCCTCTCCCATTGCCTGTCTTTTGGGTTCGGAAAATCGCCGAAGAGCCTGTTTGACTGGCTTGAATCCTTTTAGGATGTTTAGGCTGTGTTCTGCCAGCCAGCGTGGGATTCCTGGCATATCTGAAGGGTGCCAGGCAAAGATGTCCCAATTTTCCGGAAGGAATTCTCGTAGTGCGGCATCTACATCAGGGTTTAATTGTGCCCCAATGGAGGCCGTATTTGTGGGGTCCGTTGGATGGACTTGGAATTTGACTATTTCGTCTGCTGGTTTATAAGAGGTGGACTTGGATCTCTTATCGAGTATCACATCATCCCTGTTCACCGTGGAGCGCAGCGCAGTGAGTTCCTCTGCTGCTAGGGCTTCGGATAGTGCTTCTAGGGCTAGTGCGGCTGTCTTATTTTCAGCGCGGAGTGCTATGTCCAAATCACTGACAAGAGTGATGATTCCATTGGGCCCGGGCATTTTAAGCTTCATGTACCCGTAATGGGGTATAGCTTGAAAGATTGTGAATGCTCTCGCCCTAGTAAAGCGTGATATCCGCTGCTGAACGGGGCCACTTGGAACGTGACTTCCTCGGACCTGTAATTGTCCGGTGAGCCGAACACCACATCTAGTGTAATTTTTCCTGTGCAGCGCGCTTCCCGACTGAGGATTATTCCTCTGAAGGTTGTGCTGCTTCGCTCAATGCGGCTCCTGTCTATTTCCATTTTTTTGAAGGGTTTCCTCGTAGATGAGGTTTAATCCGCTGCCGCCATCCATGAGTACCTTGGTAAGACGAAAGCCGTCCACTATTGGACTGAGGACCAGTGCGGCTGGTGCTCGGGCTGTTCGGAATTTGGGTTCGTCGCTGGCGTTGAAGGTGATAGCCATGTCGCTCCATGGATTTGTTGTTGCTACTTGGTAGACTTCGGCGAGGCTGCGGATTTTTCGTTTCCGCATATTATTTGATGCGAAAGTCTCAAAGACTGTTAATACCGTACTGGTACTGTTGGGCTGGTTCTTTGGGGCTAGAAGCTCTTCGCCACTTTTGGCCACCTGCCGCAGTATCCAACATGCTCGAAGGTTATGTGTTGGAGTGGCGCCCTCTGTACTATGGATTTTACAGGGTCCGCTGAGCCATCCCTCTAGTACGGTTCCATGCCCTTTAGGGGGTTTTTGCTTTTTGATTTTTGTACCAGGTGCCTGAGTATGATGCACCCTTTTATTTCGGACTAGGGTTGTGTTCGGAGCCGGATTGTCCCAAAACTTAGCTTCGGTTTTCCAGGCACTCTCCATCGCACAGTACTTTCGTACTATGGATGCCAGGTCGGCGAAGCGTGTAATTTCGCGACGACTTATGGCGTTCAAGATTCCCTTGTCCGTTCAATTGTTGCAGAAAATTGAGATTGCGCTTTCTTTGCGGCAGTCCTTTATCCTATCCATGACCAAGAGGAATCTGGCCCAGTAATGATGTACTGTTTCAGCAGGCTCTTGCCGGATTTGAGATAGATCGCTTGTGTTTGGGTGGGCGGGTGGAAATAAATTCGGAACCCCGCCCAATCTAAGGCTCCAGGGCCGAAAAGTTTCTGGATTTGGGAGCTTAGATTGCTGGATGTTGTCCAACGAATCTGGTCCGCTGCCTGACTTTAGGTTCAGTACTTGATTAGCATCCGTCCCTCCGCGGGAATCCGGCATGGGGGATCAGGAATCCGGACATAACTGGTTTTTAATATAGAAGAAGAGTCGCCGCGTTGTTCCTCTACCACAGCAACGTGGTGGGTAGCCTGGGGAGAGTTAATCTCTCTCAGATCGGTTTTAAGCCTAATCTGATCGTAGTCTATAGCGACTCCCAGGGCGGCGATGCGATCCAAGAGCTCGTTTACGGAAGAGAGCTCCATCGGATCTAGCTGCTCGGCGAAGTCCGAGTTGACGTGAAGATCGCTTTTGATGACCCGAGAGGTCATCGTCGAAGCGGCGGCCGAACAGGCGGTCATAAGAAAACCACCTAGCCGGATAGTTTGGCTGGCGGCCAAGGCTCCCTTGGCAACGGTACCGTCTTTAAAGACGGGAAGAGGCATCCTTACTGATTGCGACAACACAGAGGAACTCTCAATGAAAGCACCAATGTCGGTGTCAAAACCGGCGGATCTCGGGTAGGGGGTCCCGAACTATCCGTCTAGGTGGATTGTAACAGGAGACAAGGGACATGATGTTTTTACCCAGGTTCGGGCCCTCTCGATGGAGGTAAAACCCTACTCCTGCTTGATTGATATTGATGATATGGGTAGTACAAGAGTGGATCTACCACGAGATCAAGGAGGCTAAACCCTAGAAGCTAGCCTATGGTATGATTGTTGTTCGTCCTATGGACTAAAACCCTCCGATTTATATAGACACCGGAGAGGGCTAGGGTTACACAGAGTCGGTTACAATGGTAGGAGATCTACATATCCGTATTGCCAAGCTTGCCTTCCACGCCAAGGAAAGTCCCATCCGGACACGGGACGAAGTCTTCAATCTTGTATCTTCATAGTCTTGGAGTCCGGCCAATGATGATAGTTCGGCTATCCGGACACCCCCTAGTCCAGGACTCCCTCACATAGCGTGCGGTAACGATTTACTAAACACTAAAATGAATTATGAAGATAAAAAGAGGCAATATGCTGATAGCTGATATGTCTCTGACGTATCTATAGTTTTCAATTGTTTCAAGCCATTATCCTACTAATTACACATATCTTTGGAAAAAATTATACTATTTTATTGGACTAACATATTAATCTAGTGACAATGCTAGTTCCTATTTGTTGCATGTTTTTTGTCTCGCAGAAAATCCATATCAAACGAAGTCCAAATGCGATAAAATTTAACGGAGATTTTTTGGAATATATTTGTTTTTTGGCGCAAGAATCAATGCCAGGGGCCCATGGGCTTGGCGCCACCCCCCTAGGGACATGCCAGGAGAACTTGTGCCCTCCTTAGAGGTCGATTGGAGGTATCCTTCGGGCGCAAAGGAGATAATATTGGGAAATATAGTCATGTGAGAATTTCAGCCCGATCGACGTTACGAATCTCCAGGTATTTAAGAAATGGTGTTCGTCCAGAAAATAGAGACGCGAAACAGAGAAGAAAAAAGAGAAGAAACAGAGAGATATCCAATATAGAGGGGCTCCCGCCCCTCGGGGGCCTTGGCGGCCAAGGACCAGAGGGGGGGGGGGTCCTTATCCCATCTATGGGGAAGGCCAAGCAAGAAGGAGGGGGACCTCTCCCCCTCTCTTCCAATGGCGCTGGAGCCCTGTCGGGGAACCATTGTGATGACGATCTACATCAACAAACTTTGCTGCCGTCATCACCAAATCTCCCCCCTCTATGCGGTAGTGTAACCTCTCTCTACCCACTGTAATCTCTACTTAAACATGGTGTTTTATGCTACATATTATTAACCAATGATTTATTGCAACCCTATGATGTTTGAGTAGATCCCTTTTGTCCTATGGGTTAATTGGTGACTATGATTGGTATGAGTTGCATATTTTATTTTGGTGTTGTCCTATGGTGCCCGCCGTGTCGGGCAAGTGTGTGGGATTCCCACTATAGGATGTTGCTATATGTTCATGATTTGCTTACTATCAGGGTTGCGTGAGCGACAAAAACACAAACTTGGGTAAGTGGTTGGTGCTTATGGGATTAAAGAGGACTTTCCAATTGAAGCTATGGTTGGGTTTTACCTTAATGATCTTTAGTATTTGCTGATGCTTGCTAGAGTTCCAGTCATAAGTGCATGTGATCCAAGCAAGGAAAGTATGTTAGCTCATGCCTCTCCCACATATAAAATTGCAATAATGATTACCAATCCAGTTATCAATTGCCTAGGGACAAATCCTTCTCATTGTTCTCCAAAAACTCACTAATAAAACAACTAATTATTTATTATCTCGAGAAGTACTTCTAGTTTTATTCCCGCAAAGTAGTTTTATTTCTCGTTCTAGATAAAGCAAAGGTTGGTGTGTGTAGAGTTGTATGGGTTGTCGATAGAACTTGAAGAGAATATAAATACTACCTTTAGCTCCTCATTGGATTCGACACTCTTATTTATCGAAAAGGCTACAAATGATCCCTATACTTGTGGGTTATCAAGAACATTTTTGGCGCCGTTGCCGGGAAGCAATAGCGTGGAGTCAATATTCTCGTGCGCTTCTTGGCTTTATCACTAAGTAGATTTTATTTTCTTTAGTTGTTTTATATCTTTAGTTATGGACATGGAACGCGAAACACTAAAATTAGTTGTGCTTGCTACACATGGAGATGGGGAACCTTAGTCGTACTTGCAACTCATGGAGATGGGGAAGCTCCTAAGACAATCGATGCTGGTTATGTAGAAAACATTAAATACTACTTTGGTAATCTTGATAAATCTCAGTTCAACTTGATAATGGGATACACTTTGGATCATAGGGAATACTTTAGGGATTATCGCTTGTCTTAAAAAGGGAAACACTTATGGGATCAGATTAAAATGTTGCGTTGGCATGCTTGGAATGTGTTCTTAGGGTATGATTATACTTGATGCTCCAAGATGGAGGCTCCGCACCTCCCCTTGCAATGTGAATTCAATGATAATGAAACCTTGGCTTCTTGTGCTAATGGTATATATGATTGATTTTATGGGTGCTCATGAAATTGTTTCTTTGTTTGAAATATATGAAAAGCGTGATGATGCCCTTTATGGATCTGAAAATTTTGCCATACTTAAATATTGCTATGAAAACTACGATTCTAATGCTTATATTAATGATCACATTAATAAAGTCTCTGATGTCCAGGAGACTAATATTTTGCAGGAATCTATGGAAGAAGAAATTGCTAAAACTTAGATGAAAAATATGAGGAGTAGAGTGAAGAACAAAAGGAGGAAGAGCGGATTGATCAACCATGCCCACCTTCTAATGACAGTAACTCTTTATCTCATACATTGTTTAATTTTCCTTCGTTCTTACCGAAGGATGAATGCTATGATCCCTTGAATTCTTTTAAATATCCCTTTTTTGTGTTGATGATTGCTATGCTTATGGACATGATGCCAATATGAATGATGCTTATGGGGATGAAGTTGCTATAGTTCCTTATGTTAAAAATGAAATTGTTGCTATTGCACGCACACATTATAGTCCTATTATCCTTTTGAGTTCTCTCATCTACACTATATCGGAGAAGTTTGCACTTATTAAGGATTATATTGATGGGTTGCATTTTACCATTGCACATGATAACTTCGGTGGATATAATATGCATGTGCTTTCTGCTCCTACTTGCAATTATTATGAGAGAGGAACCACATCTCCACCTCTCTATGTTTCTGATGTGATAAAATTGCAAGAAACTACATATAACAATTTAGGCTTAACAACAAAATAGGTTGTCTAGATATGCAACTAGGTGGACAACCTATATGATGCGCTCAACAATAACAACACAGGCAAGCACAAGATACGAACACAATATAAGCTTGCACAAAGTAAAGGTTAGAAGTAACCACAAGTGGAGTTGATGGAGACGAGGATGTGTTACCGAAGTTCCCTCCCTTCAGGGAAGTGATGTAGTGCGAAACCCTAAGTTCATGATATTTTCACACTTGGAGGGGGAAAGGAGAAAATCAAGAGAATAACACAAGAACTCTCAAATAGACAAGATCCAATCACACATATGCTAAATCCACATACACATAGGGGGATACAAAGGTCCAAATCCAACACAAGATGGTAACAAAGGCACTATTTCATCCCAATCATTGAAGGATTTGACGTTTTGAATCCAAGATGGATCTTCCCTAGAAGGGGCATTGATTCCCCTATGGTATCATCTCACATGGAGGCCTTGGACTCCATGGGAGTAAGATAGTGGATGAGAAAAGCTCTATCTATAATGAGCTAATCCTTTCCTGACCCTAGAAAGAGGGAGGAGGTGACCTATTTATAGTCTAGGGACGAAGGGGTGAGAGAGGGGAGGTTACATGGGCTCTTGGCACTACTGCAGGATGGTCCAAACATGACAGTACAATCAGAGACCCTTCAACGAAACTGTGTGTGATGCATTAATCGCAAATGATGGTGTAAGAAAACCATAAAAAATGATACAAACTGTTTGCGATGGCGCATACATCAAACATGGTTCAGATCAGAGTTGCGTGTGCGATATGTGGCATATGGTTGGTCCATACGAACTATTTGCGATGAGCACAACAACATAAACGGTCTGCCATATGAGGGTGTGTGCGATATACGACATAAAGTTCACTTGGGATGAACTGTTTGTGATTAGGCAACACAACAGAAACTGTCAGCCAAATCAAGGTATGTGCGATAGAGGGCATACAGTTCACTCTGGTGAACTGTTTGCGATGAGCCAAGACAACATAAATGGTTCAGCTGAACAAGATGTGTGTGATACGCGGCAAGAAGGTCTATAATCAGAAATGTGTGCGAAGACCGATAGTAACACAGATGATGGCTGCTAATAAGCCGTGTGTGTTGTGGGCAAATGCTTGCTGGTATACAATTGTCAGTGATTGATGAATTCATCACCGAACGGTTTCCTAGTTTACTCTATCTGTGATGTGACTTGCTCTATCTACAAAAGAACATCATATATAACCAAAATAAACATCCAATTACATAACTGACTATACAAATCATTCGCACACACCTCAATAAGCAATTACATGCATTCTAAACTAGGAGAAATGAAATCTAATCATCTACTTCTTGTGCGCTGCCACCACTGCTCTGTGGCTCGATCCCTCGTCTGGGGCAGGATGAAGGTACTTCCTCATGACAACGATCTGCCTGTACATCTCGTAGCTTGTGTACGTGTCTATGGTCGCATACTTGATGTGTTCTTCATCCAGTCTCTGCTCTCAGGCATTGTGCCAGGCGATCCTGTCCTTCTTGCTCTCACCCTTCATCTTCATGTAGTATGGCCCGATAATGGCCGAGGCGAGGTCAACCAGGGATTTCTGATTGTTCTTGGTGCTACCTTGACCTTGTAGTGGTCACGGATATTAACAAGATTCTGGCAGGCCAAGCCTGAAACCTCGAGCGCTTTTAGATCGTTGGTGGTGCCCACTGTAGCAAAATTGTAGTCGAGGCTGTTGATAAACCAGGAAAAACGCTAGCAAGGCCTTGTGGCTAGGTGGTAGTGGTAGACGAGGACGTCATGGCGCACGCACAACTGAGCAATGACAACCTTTTGATCATGCCCGGCATGATCGCTGGTGAACTCGAGGTCGAAGCCAACCACTTGGTACTTGTTCTTAGCAAGCAACAACTCCATAGTTTGGATGGAGCGCTCCACCGAGACGGGCTCATTCGTGTACACCATCGAGAGGTCCTTCCCCTTCGCGTGGGTGTCCACTACGTGATGCGTCGTGAAATACCGGCCGTTGTCGTCGTCAACCGCTGGGAGTGCCATTGGAGCCACGGGGAGCGCCATTGGAACCGCTGGATATCCTCTCTGTATGTGTCATCGTGGGTGTGCTTATTGTGTCGTGTGACATGAGAGGTTAAGGTAAATAGCCGCAGGAATAAATGGGGTCCAGGCGGCCTGGATTCTCGGCATGTCCGCATGACAGTTTTTGCAGCGGGTAACTGCATCGTGGCACCGTGTCCAGTGCAACTGTATGCATAATGGCAGCAGGAACGTACGTGATCGTGCGCCGGCCAAACACTAGAAGCACGCGTGGATGGACGCGGGTAGAGTGCACGGAGGGACGCGAGAGCAGAGCACACTAGACGGGACACGAGCAAAGCGTGCCGCGGCTGCCGCCTCAACCGTGAGCAACCACACGCATAGACCAGTTGAACATGAAGGGAATGGTTCTCTACAAGCCGTCCGACAGTTGCGAGTTGGCGGCATGATATGAAACTACGTCATGTTCCACATCACACAGTGCTCGAACAATCGTTCGCGACGTTGCATAGAGAGCGGGTGTGTGCTACTACCTCCGTCTTGGTTTATTAGTCCCCTTTATATTATGTGCCATATTTTGACCTTCAATTTTACTAACAAAATGTTAATGCGTGTTATAAAAATAATATAATTGGAAACTATGTTCAAATACGAATCGAATGATAGAATCTTTGGTGACATGCATTCATATTTTATTAGTTAAATCTCTAGTCAAGATTTGGCACAAAAATATAAAGAGGACTTATAAACCAGGACAGAGGTAGTAGGTAATTAAATTGCAAACTTTTTTTATTAACCGTATGTGTACGTGTCGTTTCGGCCTCCTCTCGCATGTCTTGTCACCCCGCTGCCGTACACGGCTTCGAGCGCAAGCTTGAGCATCACGCAGGTGTTCTTTTGGCCAAACGGTGGCTTGAAGTGGCGCCAATGAATCGTCGGTGATTCCACTCCCGCGCAACCGCGTAGGTTCCGGCGCATAGCCACACAATCTTCCCACCCGACTTGGCGAAATCCCCCAAAATCTCAATGCTTACCGGCTTGCTATATAAACCCTCCCGGCCGGCAAGTCCTGCATCGCATTTTCCCCTCCCTTGCTGTAGCTTATCTCATCTGCTTCTTCCACAATCGCCAATGGCACTGGTCTATTGTCGTGGCTCAGCCACTCCGCCGTCATCAAAGGACAACTCCAGTTGGGAGGCTACACTGTGGCGGCTGAGGGAGTCCTGGATTAAGGGGTCCACGAACAGTCTGACTATATACTTGGGCCAGACTGTTGGGCTATGAAGATACAAGACAAAAGATCTCTTCGCATGTCCGGATGGGACTCTCCTTTGCGTGGAAGGCAAGCTTGGTGATTCGGATATGTAGATTCCTTTCTCTGTAACCGACTTTGTACAACCCTAGCCCCCTCCAGTGTCTATATAAACTGGAGGGTTTAGTCCATAGGGGGCAATCATAATCCCATAGGCTAGACTTCTAGGGTTTTAGCCATTACGATCTTGTGGTAGATCAACTCTTGTAATACTCATATTCATCAAGATCAATCAAGCAGGAAGTAGGGTATTACCTCCATAGAGAGGGCCCGAACCTGGGTAAACATCGTGTCCCCCGTCTCCTGTTACCATTGACCTTAGACGCACAGTCCAGGACCCCCTACCCGAGATCCGTAGGTTTTGACACCGACATTGGTGCTTTCATTGAGGGTTCCGCTGCGTCGTCACCAAAAGGTTTGATGGCCCCATCAATCATCTACAACAATGCAGTCCAGGGGGAGATTTTCCTCCCCGGACAGATCTTCGTATTCGGCGGCTTCGCACCGCGGGACAACTTGCTTGGCCATCTGGAGAAGATCGACAGCTACGCCCCCGACCATTGGGTCAGATTTGGAAGCTTGAATTATGTGGCCGATATCCGCAGAGACTTGATCTTCAATGGATTCGAGCCCACGACGGCGGCTCCCTGTCACTGCGATGAACATGACCTAAATTTGTCATCGGACCGTGCTCATGAGATAGCACCTACAACTGCTCTGGCCCTAGATCCGGAGCAGATCATGCCATTCGAGGACGGGATGCTCAACCCCTCCGCGGAAGCCGCAGACTCAGCGGCGATAGATCCGCACACAGATCCAACCTCAAGTGGGCCCTGTGTCATCGGAACCTCGGATTCGTCTCCGGCCATAGGTTCCGAACCGCGTGCATCCGTGCCCGTCGAACCTGATCGGACGCCGATCATTGAGTTCAGCTCTGCGGACATCTTCCGGCACTCGCCTTTTGGCGATGTGCTGAACTCATTAAGAGCCCTCTCCTTATCAGGGGAATCTCAGCCGAACTATGTCCGGCTTGAATGGGAAGCTGGTGACGGAGAATTTAGTTTCCCACCCACCACCCACTGCATAGCCACTGTCAAAGACTTAACCGACATGCTTGATTATGACTCCGAAGACATCGACGGTATGGACGACGATGCCAGAGAGGAGCAGGCACAACAACCGCCGCTTACAGGGCATTGGACAGTCACCTCCTCATATGACGTATACATGGTGGATACACCAAAAGAGAACAATGATGACGATGAGAAGGATCTAGTTGAGGAGAAACCTCCTGAGATACAGCCAAAGCCCCGACGACAGCGGCGCCGCTCTAAACCCCGTCGTGAAAAAAACAGCAGTACCAGCACAGGAGAAAATAACACTCTGGATGATGCCGAAGACAATGAAGATCCGGTGGAGCCAACGTCCGAACAAGAAAAACTGGAAGATGGGCGAGCTAGCCCTGATGAACAGGCCGCGAATGAAGACGCGGCGGACAGTAACTATCTTCCGCTCTCTGAAGACGAGGTGAGCCTCGGCGACGAAGACTTTATCGTGCCTTAGGAGCCCGTCGAGCAGGAGCTTTTTAAGCGCCGGCTAATAGCCACTGCAAGGAGCCTGAAAAAGAAGCAGCAACAGCTTCAGGCTGATCAAGATCTGCTCAATGACAGATGGACCGATGTCCTGGCAGCCGAGGAATACGGCCTCGAGTGCCCTACCAAAAGTTACCCGAAGCACAAACTGTTACCACAGTTCGATGACGAGGCGTTGAAGCCAGTCCTACCAGCAGATAATGCGGCTGACCGGCCACCATGCGGTCGGGACAAAGTGGCACCTTGAGCCGAACACCAGCCCGCACTACCTCGCTGTAAAAACAGAAATACAACAGCTCGGGGATGCACATATGACCTGCGGCATGACCTGGAAAACAGAGCAGGTCAGACCAGATCAATATACGGATCGCGGGGGCGTGCCCCGATGCACGAGATGGCCATCCTGCTGGACGTGCCAAACATAACCACGTCCAGGCCAAAAACCGTAGACGAACTCCACCCGAGCTACGTCACGATTTGGCCCGATATAGAGGTGCCGCACACCCCCTTTGTTTCACCGATGAAGTAATGGAACATGAATTCCCAGAAGGGTTTAAACCCGTGAACATCGAATCATATGATGGCACAACAGACCCCGTGGTATGGATTGAGGATTTTCTTCTCCATATTCATATGGCCCGCAACGATGATCTTCACGCCATCAAATACCTCCCGCTCAAACTCAAGGGGCCTGCCATGTACTGGTTGAACAGCTTGCCCAAAAACTCCATTGGCAGCTGGAAGGACTTGGAGGATGGCTTCCTCGACAACTTCCAAGGCACATATGTCCGACCTCCGGATGCCGACGACTTAAGTCACATAGTTCAACAACCCGGAGAGTCAGCGAGGAAATTTTGGACTAGGTTCTGAACTAAAAAGAACCAAATCATTGACTGTCCGGATGCTGAAGCCCTAGCGGCCTTTAAACACAGCATCCGTGACGACTGGCTCGCCCGACACCTCGGCCAAGAAAAGCCAAAGTCCATGGCAGCCCTCACGACACTCATGACCCGCTTTTGTGCGGGCGAAGATAGCTAGCTACCCCGTAGCAATAACAACACATGCGAACCTAGCACTTCCAAAGCCAAAAACAACAACTGCAAGCCCCGACGCAACAGACACAAGCGTTGAAACAATGGTGACAACGCCGAAGACACGACGGTAAATGCCGGATTCAGCGGCTCTAAATCCAGTCAGCAGAAGAAGCCGTATAAAAGAAACAATCCAGGCCCGTCCAGTTTGGACCGCATACTAGATCGTCCATGCCAAATCCACGGCACTCCTGATAAACCAGCCAATCGTACCAACAGAGAGTGTTGGGTCTTCAAACAGGTCGGCAAGTTAAATGCTAAGAACAAGGAGAAGGGGTCCCAAAGCAAGGACGATGATGAGGAGCCCCGGCCACCGAACACAGGGGGACAGAAGAAGTCCCCCCCCCCAAGTCAAAACGGTGAACATGATATATGCTACCCATATCCCCAAGAGGGAGCGCAAGCGCGCACTCAGGGACGTCTACGCGATAGAGCCAGTCGCCCCAAAGTTCAATCCATGGTCATCCTGCCCGATCACCTTTGATCGCAGGGATCATCCGACCAGTATCCGTCATGGCGGTTCAGCCGCACTGGTCCTTGACCCAATTATTGATGGGTTCCATCTGACGCGAGTCCTCATGGACGGTGGCAGCAGCCTGAACCTGCTTTATCAGGATACAATGCGCAAAATGGGTATCGATCCCTCAAGGATCAAACCCACCAAAACCACCTTTAAAGGTGTCATACCAGGTGTAGAGGCCTGCTGTACGGGCTCAATCACACTGGAAGTGGTCTTCGGATCTCCGGATAATTTCCGAAGCAAAGAATTGATCTTCGATATAGTCCCATTCCGCAGTGGCTATCACGCACTGCTCGGACGAACCGCATTCGCTCGATTCAATGCGGTGCCGCACTACGCCTATCTCAAGCTCAAGATGCCCGGACCATGCGGTGTTATAATAGTCAATGGAAACACGGAACGCTCTGTCCGCACTGAGGAGCACATCGTCGCCCTTGCAACAGAAGTACAAAGCAACCTTTTCAGGAAGAACCTCAATTTGGCAGCCAAGCTCTCGGACACCGTCAAGCGAGTCCGAACTACTCCGCAATAGGACAGTCCAACTTGTCTAGAGCTTGACTAGCAATCCGGCCTCCGTCCCAGTCCCGACCAAGCGGCGACACTCGTGCCGCGCATACATAATTATGCACTTAAAATACCATGGGCATAGACAGAGGCACAACTAGATCGCGGTCCATAGTACGGCTCAACCGCTCCTGGATCCGCATACTTGTACTTTTCCTTTTCTTTCCAGGTCTCTTTTTCTTTCTCAGGTAGTTCCTGGTGACCTGATCGACGGACCTATCGAGGGACGGATACACCAAGACGGCAAGAAGCATTAATGTATGAGGAAATTTCTAGGTGGTTTTCTTTAAATAATCATTAAACATGTCTTAAGGACCCGCACGCAGCTCTCCCTTGGTAGTGGCATGTTAAATAGCCCTTCTTGCTTATCACACTATTTGTACAAAGTATGCTTTGATGTATTAATCAAACAACAATGGAAAACGGTTTGCGGCCCAATTTCTATGACATTAGCCTATTGCTTTATTTCCCTTTTCCTTGATATTTTTTGCACCCGTACACTATGGTACGTCTCAATTTGCCAGGGGCTTCATTATGCCCCATACTACGACATCAAAGTCCGAACACCTTTTATAGTACAGTTCGGCACCCCGAACTTATAGCATTATATGCATCGGCTCCGAATCATGTCTTTGGTCAATAGTTGGGTTGCCTAACTCCTGTGCTTGCTACCTTACGTTCTGCTATGTCGGCTATGGTAGTAAAGGGAGAACTACTGTGATTGCATCCTGGTTCATCCGGATGAGCACCTCAGTAGAGAAAGCCGAAAACTGACTGTCATGATGCGGTGTGAGCCGCTCAGCTGTTCGAGAGGTCTTCAAATCTTTTGTGATTTTTTCCACATTATGCGATGAAACGGTTTTTATCCAATCAGGTGTTTACAGCGTCCCAAGTTCGGACTTCCGTACACTAGGGGCTGTGCCTACCTTTTTATCTGTCAAACTCCTATGGCTAAATGAGGGTGATAAAGCCGTATAGTCCGATTGCCTTGTTCGTCGCACTAAACACCTCCTTTAAGGACCAAACTTTGGAGTAAAGAGTGTTTAGATTTATCCCAAACACCCCAGTACTATCTACGTGGGGGCGGAAGCCGACGACTGTCCAACTCTCAAACTTAAAAATACGGCCGCACAGGAGATAAATTTTTTAAAATAACAAGCATTATATTACATAACGATCTTGTTTCATCATACAGGACAAGATAACATGAATGTATTCATGGAAAGATTACATCCTTAGCACATTGCCCGGCCACAAGGCGGGACCCCTCCAGGACATTTTCAAAATACAGCTCAGGGGTGCGCTGCTCCTTGCCCGCGGGGGTCCCTCAGTAATAAGCTTCGCGGCGTCCATCTTCGCCCAATGCATCTTGACTCGGGCGAAGGCCATTCACGCGCCTTCGATGCAGACCGACCACTTGATGGCATCCAGCCAAGGGTAGGCATTAATGATCCACTTCACAAGCCCGAAGTAGCTGCTGGGGATGGCTTCGGCAGGCCATAGCTGGATTATTAAATCCTTCATGGCTAGTTCGACCGCTTTGTGCAGTTCGACCAGCTGTTTTACCTGATCGCTCAACGACACCGGATATTCTGGCGCAAGGTATTGCGACCAGAATAGCGCCTCCGTAGAGCTCCCCTCTTCGGCTCAGAAAAATTCCGCAACATCGGAAATGTTGCGCGGAAGATCTGCAAATGCCCCTGGAGAGCTCCAAATCCGGGTCAGTGATAGGAACCTTTTCTTCACATATTTGCTCTGCATAATAAAGGCCTTACCCGCCGTGATTTTTTTGGCCTCCTGGATTTCCTGGAGGGCACCCTGGGCTTCCGCCCAGGCATCGTGTGCACTTTGGTGGGCCTTGGTGAGCTCGGACCCTTGATCCTTAAGGTCGCGCTCCAAGGACTCACACTTCTTGACGGCGTCCTGGAGCTCCTGTTGGACCTCATTGACCCTGGCCTCGTGTTGCTCATGGGTGGCCTTTTCCTTGGCCGCTCTCTCCTCAGCCTCGGCCAACGCCTTCTTAAGGGCCTCTACTTCAGTCGTTGCCCCTAATAAATATCATGACACTTTAGTCAGCACGAATCATTCATCCTTCCTAAATATATACAAGGTTACTGCATACCTTGATTGTCCTTCAGCTGCTTCTTCAAGCGGCCGAGCTCTTCCTCGGCCCGCTCCAGACTCTGCTTCAATTCGGAGACTTCCGCAATGTGAGAGGTCGCAGCCAGCAGCGACGCCTACTTATTCACATAGACATTTTAGATTAGTCTCCTGCAGAAATTGTTTGATCCTCTGTCCGACTTGTCTTTTTGAACACCGGACAGTGTCTCAGGGGCTACTGTCTATACTATGACATTATTTTTACACAATTACATTACTTACCTCAAAGCCTGTTAGAAGGCTAGTGCAGGCTTCGGTCAGTCTGCTTTTTGCGGACTGGATCCTCTCAATCATCGTACTCATAAGGGTACGTTGTTCCTTGACAATGGAAGCGCCTTGTAGCGCTTCCAGCAAAGTATCTGGCACCTCTAGATGGATAGAGGTCACCGGTGGAGTAGGCACGCCCCCTTCCTTTGAAAGGGGGTGCTCGCCTAATTCCGGAGCTGTATGGGTCTCTGGAATTATATTCGGTTGGGGGCTGAATTGGATATGGCCCCCATCGTCAGTATCCATGGGGGTTTGCTCCCCCATGTGTCCTGCAGCCGAGGCTTTACCCTCCGGTGCCTCCCTGACGGCCTCCGGATTCCCTCCCGGGCCTGGGATCCTTCAGAACGACGCCTCGGCGCCATCCATGTCCTTCGGAGAGGAGGCCGCGGGAAGGGACCCGCTGTCCATTGCGTCCGGGTCCAGCGAATCCTCCGAAGATAAGGACCGCTCGAGGTTGGACCGAGCCGGACTGCAAATGCATAATTCAGTACATTAAAACAATGAAGAAAAGGGGCCGGATACATGAACGTGTCCGGACACTTACGATTTGGCCAGGGGCTTGTCCCTGGGCTCCCACTCCTAGCTGCTATCGGTGGCCGCTGCGGAGCTGTCCGGAAGGGAGGTTTTCCCCTTCTTGGATGCCTTGGCCTCCAGACGCGTGGATGCCGTCCTCTTCTGTCTCCCCCCTGCCGGTGTGGGGGGGGCACGTCTTTCTTCTTCCTCCTCCTCCTCCTCGTTGTCCTCGGCGGCGAAGGAGTGCACCTTGGCTTCTTCGGACGTCACGTCCGAATTGCCCTTGCAACGTATACCACCTCTGGTCCCCTTGGCCTTCTTCTTGGCCTTCTTCTCCGACACCTGATAAGGTGCTGAAACCAGCATATTTATCAGAAGAGGGATTTTTGGGCCTTCGTGCAGCAGAGCCGGACAGTTAATCCGCTCCACCATCTCTATCCAGGCCTGAAGAATTCATAGGGAGGCTTAGATGCCTTCCTCGAGTATGCAAGTAAAGGGTATACCTTGAAAACATGAAATAACTTACCAGATTAGCAGGGTGAGTTAATTCATGCCCACGATCCTCGGTCGTGGGCGGCGGCGCCTCGTTGGCCTTGAAGAGCACCTTCCAGATGTCTTTGTGCCTTGTGCCGAAGAGCTCCAGTAGGGTCTGGTGCTTGGCCGGATCGAACTCCCATAGATGGCAAGTCCAACGTTGTCATGGAAGGATCCGGCGAACAAGCATCACCTGGATCACGTTGACGAGCTTGATTCTCTTGTTTATCATGTTCTGAACGCGTGTCTGGAGCGCCGTCAGCTCATCCGAGGAAGACCAGGTCAGGCCTTTCTCTTGCCAGGAGGTGAGCCGCATCGGGACTCCGGACCGGAATGCGGGAGCCACGGCCCAATTGGTGCCACGCGGCTCTGTGATGCAGAACCACCCCGACTGCCACCCTTTGACAGTCTCCACGAAGGAGCCTTTGGGCCAGGTGACATTTGGCATCTTGCCCACCATGGCGCCTCCACACTCTGCTTGCTGACCGCTCACCACCTTTGGCTTCACATTGAAGGTCTTCAGCCATAGTCCAAAGTGAGGTGGGATGCGGAGGAAGGCCTCGCACATGACAATAAATGCCGAGATGTTGAGGATGAGTTGGGGGCCAGATCGTGGAAGTCCAGCCCATAGTAGAACATGAGTCCACGGACAAACAGGTGGAGAGGGAATCCCAGCCCACGGACGAAGTGTGAGATGAACACCACCCTCTCCTGGGGCTCCGGGGTGGGGACGATCTGTCCCTTGGCCAAAAGTCGATGTGCGATTTCCTTGGCCAGGTACCCGGCCTCCCGGAGCTTCATGATGTCCTTCTCCTTGACAGAGGAGGCCATCCACTTGCCTCCTGCTCCAAATCCGGACATGGTTGGAGTGCTTTTTTGGACAGAGAAGGCGAGAGCTTGGGTGCTGGAGCTCGAGAATGGATGGGCAGAGGAAGGAGAAGGCGTGGGTGAAAAAGGGTGAATCCTTATCCCTTTATAAAGGCCGTAATGTCATGCGCCTTCCCACTTCCCTTGAAACTCGCCTATTCCCCAAGGGCCGTGCGGGCGGCACAGTTAGGTTACCCATGCCCGTATTGATGAGAATCCCGCAATAAGGGGACACGATCTCTGCTTTGACAAGACGTGCCAATAAAACCGCGCCTCAAAATATGAAGCGGCTGTCTAAAAAACGGTTAGAATAATGACCGGGCGGTGACGTGATGTCACACTAAGAAAAGTTGTCAGCGGATTGAACTCGTGGAAAATTATACTCTCTACGGTTGCGTATGGAACTTGTTTTGCAGAGCCGGACACGATTCTTGTGTTCGAAGACTATTTTCGAGTATTTGGAGAAGGAGCCCGCCTTGCAATGCCGAAGACAATCTGCGCGCCGGACACCATGTCATTGAAGCCTGGTTCATGGGCTACTGAGGGAGTCCTGGATTAAGGGGTCCTCGGATAGCCGGACTATATACTTGGGCCGGACTATTGGGCTATGAAGATACAAGACATATGATTTCTTCACGTGTCCGGATGGGACTCTCCTTTGTGTGGAAGGCAAGCTTGGTGATTCGGATATGTAGATTCCTTTCTCTATAACCTACTTTGTACAACCCTAGCCCCCTCCAGTGTCTATATAAACCGGAGGGTTTAGTCCATAGGGGGCAATCATAATCCCATAGGCTAGACTTCTAGGGTTTTAGCCATTACGATATCGTGGTAGATCAACTCTTGTAATACTCATATTCATCAAGATCAATCAAGCAGGAAGTAGGGTATTACCTCCATAGAGAGGGCCCAAACCTGAGTAAACATCGTGTCCCCCGTCTCCTGTTACCATTGACCTTAGACGCACAGTCCAGGACCCCCTACCCGAGATCCGTAGGTTCTGACACCGACAGCGGTGGCGCAGTCCCTGACATAGTGTAGCGTGCATGACATCCCTATTGGGTGTTCGCGCAACACCCACTGTCGTGGTTCTAAGTCTGACAGTAGAATGGGGGGTAGGTATGGAGAGGCAAGATCCTAGCTATGGAGCAGTTGTGAAGACACTGGATGTACGAGTTCAGGCCCTTCTCGGAGGAAGTAATAGCCCTACGTCTCGGATCCCGGAGGCGGTCGACTGGATTATGTGTGTATGGATTACAGGGGTGCGAACCCTTTACACTGAGGAGGGGGGGGGGTTGGCTTATATAGTGTCTGCCAGACCCCTCCGGCCCTCAGTTATGTAGGGTTTAAAGTACATTAAGGCTAGGCGTTACCGGTAACACCTTACATAAAGTGTCCTAAATGCCATAAAGACTACTTAATTACAGACTATTTGGATGTAGAGTGACTCTTGTTCTCCTGGTGGTCGAGTGGGTCTTCATGGTTGAGTCCTTCGAGTCCGTCGAGTGAAGTCTCTCTTGGTCGACTGGAAGGCAGTTTCTTCTGTGGGTGTCCTAGGGAAGGGTACTTAAGACAGGTTTGTGACCCTACCCTAGGTACATGACTTCATCATTATCCCCCAAATGGATCGAGGTTTGAGTGAGGAAGGAGTTGATAATATTTCCGACCTACTTTTGTGTTCTGAACATGTCTCATCTTGGACCAATAACCTTTTGTTGATGACAGCAACTTTTATTTCAGTCGCCTTGATCCATTCCTTTCTTATGTCGAGTGAACTTTTGCACTTAATAAACTTCCGAGCGACGGATCGCAGGAAATCCATCGTCTGACAGATTGATCTGCTGTTAGCGGATTTTGTGGGATCCGAATTTTGGGAAGCGCGCGAAGCAGGGCGGACCACGGCGCTCGGACGGGATAGGGCATAGACGCCTCGATTTCTGCGCCACCTTTTTCGCCACGTATCACGCGTGCGCGACTGTTTCGAGATGTGATAGGATCGCCTGGGCCCACTCGTCATTCACTCGGAAGTGTCCTTATAAAATGCGCCGGGCGAGGGTTTTTGAACAGTACCTCCCCATTTCTCCTTCTGTCCTCTCCACCTCCGCCCGCAGCACCTACTCTCGCCTCCGCCCAACCACTCCTCGTGCGCTTCGCCGGCAACAATGGTAAAGGAGAAGACGGCGGCTCTGGAGTGCGCGAAGAAGGCGACGGCGACGGGGAAGGCGAAAGGGAGAGCGACCAGTCGGGGCGGATCCTCGTCAAGGTCCCGCCTGCCACATGGTTGGGTTCAAGGGGATTGGATCCGCTCGACCATCACCGAGAAGGATCTCAACGAGATGGCCAACGAGGGTTTGATCCCTCACGGGGCAGCGAGGCTCCCGGGGAACGAGTGGCAACCGCAGCCGCAGGAGGGTGAGTGCGTTCTTCTAGCCACTCACGTCGACCGTCGGTTCTCCCTGCCTCCGAGTGTTTTCTTCCGAGGTTTCTTGAATTTATTTGGGGCGCAACTCCACCATTTCAATCCAAATTCCATCACCTACCTTGCTGCCTTCGTGTCCATGTGCGAGAACTTCCTGGGCTGTTGACCGCACTGGGGTCTCTTTAAGCACATATTCACTTGTCGCTCACAAACAGTGAAAAAGGCAAGTCCAGATGACGATAGGACTAAGGTTATTCAGATGTGCGGGGGTCTTGGGATTCAGATGAGGAGTAAGAGTACTTTTCCGGCCATGACCCTCCCTGAGTCGGTCAGAGGGTGGCAGTCGACTTGGTTCTACTGCCAAGACGAGTCGACGCCGGGGCAGTCGAGTGGTCTCCCTCCGTTTTCCATGGACCGAGTGAACAAGCCCTCTTCTCTGAAAGTGCTCCTTGAGGAGAAAGCCCAAGTAAAAATGCTGATGGAGCGTGGAGTCCAGCTAGTTCGGGAAGGAGTGACGGGCATGGACCTTCGGAGGTCTTCCTTAGGCGGCGCATCCAGCCACTTCAGTACCGGGGCCACCCAATGTGGCTGTATTGTGGAACCGAGGACGAAACTCGGGTCCATCTAGAAGCAGTCGACGATGCCACACTGGAGAGGTGGATGGCCGCGGTCACAGGAAATAAGGACAACCCTCGAGGAGCCAGGAGGATTCCACCACTCGACCATTCCTATACTCCGGACACGGTACACCCACTTTATCTTCACTTGCAATCTTGCTATACTCATTCTGCTTTTGCTGCAAATTGGTTGACTGATCTTTGTTTTGCTGCCTGCCAGGCCACCACTGAACTATACTCGATGCCCAATGGAGCACAGACGCCGACTGAGGAGGAAGAAGGAAGTGGGGGCGAAAGCCAAGAGGACTGGGATTCAGATGCTGCTGATGATGATGACGGTGATGATTCTGAGGTGGAGGAAGAAGAGGAGGAGGAGGAGGAGGAGGAAGTTGCACCGCCTCGCTCGGAAAGACGCTCGAAGCTCGTCCATGACCCTGCAACCGAGCGTGGTAAGGGGGTTGCAACCGTCGCTCAGTCGACCAAGCACCCTCGAACCACTTCTCCGGTGCCGACTAAGAAGGCCCCAAAGCAATCCAGGGTGGAGCCGTCAAAGCCGGCCAAGGTCTTGCCGAAGATGAAGATGGTGATGCCCACTATCTTAGGGTAATGCTACTACTTGAGTTTTTCCGTTCTCTATGAACTTATTCTTGGTCGACTCATGAATCAACCGACTGACTTTTGGAATCGCCATGCTGCTACTTCTGATACCTCGGCCAGGGCTGACGATCATGAGATGGAAGACGCTGCCACTTCAAAACCTGGTATGACTCACATAGTTCCGTCTTTAGTCGATTGGCTCTTGGTCTCTAATTCTGATTATTTTCTGTAGCTCCGTCTAATGTCGTTATCACCCTTCCTGACGATGATGATGAGGAACCACTAAAGCAAAGGAGGAGCAGGAAAGCATTTGCTGGCAAGGCGACTCAGGACGTGCCAGCACCCGAGACACTGGTCGCGGAGGGAGAGAACATCACTCGACCTACCATATCTTTTGCGGTGCCGTTGACGAGTGCTCGCCCCACGTCGTCGAGTGCTGCACAGCCTTAACTTTTCTCGACCCACTACGTCCCAGAGGACCAAGCCAGTGCTGCAAAGGAAGCAATAAGCCAGGCGGGAGTCATGATGGAGCAAGTGAAGGCCATCCGAGAAGCCAGCCAGGCAGCCTATGATGCCAGTTCCGCTCTTCAGAGCAACGTTCAGGTCAGTTGGTCACCGCCTGTTCTGTTAGGATATGATGTCTGAAGATTCTTCTTTCTGAAATTCCTAGTGATTGTCCTACACCCAGTGGGTGTGTCGATTGAAATTCCTAGTTAGTGGGGGCACACTGAGTGCACCCACTAGGTGTAGTCCCCAAGGCTATGGTGGACTGCTGGCAGTCGACCATAGTCTTTATATCTTAAATTTTCCTTCATTTGATTAGGTCGAATGAATTTACAGACCGGTGGGGGCACGCTGAGTGCACCCACTGGGTGTAGTCCCCAAGACTGTGGTCGACTGCTGGCAGTTGACTACAGTCTGAAGAACACGTCCCTCTTCTTTTTTTTTGTTGGTCGACTGGTCGACTCTAACTTGATAGAACTAGTGGGGGCACGCTGAGTGCACCCACTGGGTGTAGTCCCCGAGACTATGGTCGAATGCTTGAATTCGGCTGTAGTCTTAGAAACGTATGATTTTTCCTTAGTCACTCGGAAGTGAATTATCTTTGACATTTTGTTGATTGGTTCTTCGTAGAAATCCTACGACCTTGCGGCTTGTTACACCGAGTTGGAGAACAAACATATCCAGCTCGAGCTTGATCTGAAGCTGGTCCAGGAGAATTTGGCAAAGGCGAAGGAGGAAGCTAAAGGTATGTTTGGTGAGGCTTTCGACGACTGCCTTTGCTCCTCATTTGTTTCGAAGTCTGACCTTGCTGTAACTTTGTAGGCAAAGTGAAGGATGCCCAGAAGAAGAAAGACCTTGAGTTGGCTGAAACGCAGAAAACAACTTTAGAGAAGACCAAGCTTGCAGACGAGAAGTTGGCTTCGGTCACCAAGCTTGAAGAAGAAAACACCAATCTGAAAGCTGCTCTTGATGCTGCCAACAAAGAGGTCAGTCGACTGAAAAGTGATAAGATTGCCCTGAGTGACAAAGCCAGTGAGTTGGTGGGGAAGAAGAACGATCTGGAGGCTTATCTGGGCGGACTCGCCAAGAAGCTATTCCTCATGCTCGAAGGTAATCTTTTGCACCAAACAGGTATTTTAACTGTGATCTTTCCATTCGACTGTTGTCTTGACTCGGTGGTTGTGTTTGCAGAATTTTGCCAAAACTTCAAAGAGGAGACTGGTCGACTGGAGCCTAACTTGGATCCCATCAACTCTCCAGTGAATGATGAAGTCGCCATGAACGTGCTCCGGCTCGAGTCTCGTGTTGCTGCCGTCGTTGACTATCTTGCAAGGCTGAAGGTCGCCACTTCCCGCATCGACGCTACGCTCTGGCCCAGGGAGACGCTCCAGAATGACCTCGAGTCTCTGATGACTCGACTGAACATAGTCCCAAGTCGAGTGCAGGAGTGGAAGAAGTCTTCTGCCAGGTGCGGTGCAGATGTTGCTTTATCTCTGGCCCCAGTCCATTGCAAGGATGCACGAGAGGACAAGCTGGCGGCTCTTCGGGTGGCTAACACCAAGAAGCATGATTTCTGGTCTTTCATGGAGACTTTCATCGCCGTTGCCACTCGGATTGCTGATGGAATCGACCTTGACGAGTTTATTGCACCTTCCAGCCCTCCACAGGAGGGGTAAAAAACTTCTTGAGCTCGACACTTTAAATTTGCCTCGTTATGCCGAGTGATTCTTGTAACCAATAAACGTTAACAGGCTTAGCGCCTGAAAACTTTCGGTTCCGTTAGGTGTTATCCGAATTTGGATTCGACGTTTTAAATACTCTTGCATTTTGTTTGAGGTATCTTTTGCAGGTTAAAGCGAGGTGCTTATTGCAATCGACTTGTTCCCCAATTCACTTAGGCAAGCACTGGGCTGCAGCTAAGCCTCCGAGTGGGAGGTTTGTTCTCCACTCGGTAGGATTTTCAAAACTTAGGCGAGCACTGGGCTGCAGCTAAGCCCCCGAGTGGGAGGTCTGCTCTCCACTCGGTAGGATTTTCAAAACTTAGGCGAGCACTGGGCTGCAGCTAAGCCCCCGAGTGGGAGGTCTGCTCTCTACTCGGTAGGATTTTTTAAAACTTAGGCGAGCATTGGGCTGCAGCTTAGCCCCCGAGTGGGAGGTCTGCTCTCTACTCGGTAGGATTTTTAAAACTTAAGCGAGCACGGGGCTGCAGCTAAGCCCCCGAGTGAGAGGTTTGCTCTCCACTCGGTAGGGTTTTCAAAACTTAGGCGAGCACGGGGCTGCAGCTAAGCCCCCGAGTGGGAGGTCCGCTCTCCACTCGGTAGGATTTTTAAGGCGTCCTTCTTATGGAAGGCACATTGTACTTGTGGCGTAGCTCGGAGGAGAGGGTAGCAGTCGACCTGCACCTCGTCCTCCTCGCGAGCGCATGTTGTACTTGTGGCGTAGCTCGGAGGAGAGAGTAGCAGTCGACCTGCACCTCGTCCTCCTTGCGAGCGCACGTTGTACTTGTGGCGTAGCTCGGAGGAGAGGGTAGCAGTCGACCTGCACCTCGTCCTCCTTTCGAGCGCACGTTGTATTTGTCCTTAGGCGTGTACTTAGACTGCAGCTAAGCCCCCGAGTGGGAGACTGGCTCGTCACTCGGTAGGATTTTCAAAAACTTAGGCGAGTACTTGGACTGCAACTAAGCACCCGAGTGGGAGACTGGCTCACCACTCGGTAGGATTTTATTAAAACTTAGGCGAGTACTTGGACTGCAGCTAAGCCACCGAGTGGGAGACTGGCTCGCCACTCGATAGGATTTTATTGAAACTTAGGCGAAACAGATTCGCAGCTAAGCCCCCGAGTGGGAGGTCTGCTCTCCACTCGGTAGGATTTTCAAAACTTAGGCGAGCACTGGGCTGCAGCTAAGCCCCCGAGTGGGAGGTCTGCTCTCTACTCGGTAGGATTTTTTAAAACTTAGGCGAGCACTGGGCTGCAGCTAAGCCCCCGAGTGGGAGGTCTGCTCTCTACTCGGTAGGATTTTTTAAAACTTAGGCGAGCACTGGGCTGCAGCTAAGCCCTCGAGTGGGAGGTCTGCTCTCTACTCGGTAGGATTTTTAAAACTTAGGCGAGCACGGGGCTGCAGCTAAGCCCCCGAGTGAGAGGTTTGCTCTCCACTCGGTAGGGTTTTCAAAACTTACGCAAGCACGGGGCTGCAGCTAAGCCCCCGAGTGGAAGGTCCGCTCTCCACTCGGTAGGATTTTTAAGGCGTCCTTCTTATGGAAGGCACATTGTACTTGTGGCGTAGCTCGGAGGAGAGGGTAGCAGTCGACCTGCACCTCGTCCTCCTTGCGAGCGCACGTTGTACTTGTGGCGTAGCTCGAAGGAGAGAGTAGCAGTCGACCTGCACCTCGTCCTCCTTGTGAGCGCACGTTGTACTTATGGCGTAGCTCGGAGGAGAGGGTAGCAGTCAACCTGCACCTCGTCCTCCTTGCGAGCGCACGTTGTATTTGTCCTTAGGCGAGTACTTAGACTGCAGCTAAGCCCTCGAGTGGGAGACTGGCTCGTCACTCGGTAGGATTTTCAAAAACTTAGGCGAGTACTTGGACTGCAGCTAAGCCCCCGAGTGGGAGACTGGCTCACCACTCGGTAGGATTTTATTAAAACTTAGGCAAGTACTTGGACTGCAGCTAAGCCCCCGAGTGGGAGACTGGCTCGCCACTCGGTAGGATTTTATTGAAACTTAGGCGAAACGGATTCGCAGCTAAGCCCTCGAGTGGGAGACTGGCTCGCCACTCGGTAAGGATTTTTTTACAAACTTAGGCGAAACGGATTCGCAGCTAAGCCACCCACTGGGGGAATTTTACTGAACAAATAAAAGTGACAAAAAATCATCGGGGAAATTACGACACTATTATCTTTCGAAATATGAACTACAGAAGTACTTTTATTACAACTCATCCGAGTGAATACTTAAGTGTAAAAGGGGCGGAGTAGATCCGCGTTCCAAGCTCGGGGTTCGTTGATGTTGTGCTCAACGTTGTAGAGACGGTACGCCCCGTTGTGGAGAACCTTGGTGACGATGAAGGGGCCTTCCCAAGAAGGAGCAAGCTTGTGTGGTTTCTGCTGATCCACTCGGAGAACCAAGTCTCCTTCCTGGAAGGCTCGACTCTTCATGTTTTTGGCATGGAAGCGGCGCAAATCCTGTTGGTAGATGGTCGATCGGATCAGAGCCATCTCCCTTTCTTCTTCTAAAGGGTCGACTGCATCCTGCCGCGCTTGTTCTGCTTCAGCTTCGGTGTAGAGCTCGACACGAGGAGCGTTGTGGAGTAGATCACTCGGCAAGACCGCTTCAGCTCCATAGACCAAGAAGAATGGAGTTCTTCCAGTCGACCGGTTAGGCGTGGTCCTTAGACCCCAAAGCACCGAGGGAAGTTCGTCGACCCATGCTCTAGCCGCATGCTTGAGGTCGCGCATCAGTCGGGGTTTCAACCCTTTGAGGATCAAGCCATTGGCTCGCTCCGCTTGTCAATTCGACTGGGGATGGGTGACTGAAGCATAGTCGACTCGTGTGCCTTGAGATGTGCAGAACGCCCTGAATTCTTTCGAATCGAAGTTTGATCCATTGTCAGTGATGATGCTGTGCGGGACTCCATATCTGAATATCAGTTCTCTGATGAAGCTGACAGCAGTACCGTCGTCAAGGTTCTTGATGGGTTTAGCCTCAATCCACTTGGTGAACTTGTCGACTGCTACCAGTACATGTGTGAAACCGCTTCGACTTGTTCTCAAGGGACCCACCATATCCAACCCCCATACTGCGAAGGGCCAGACGAGTGGTGTGGTCTTCAGAGCCGACGCAGGCTTGTGTGACATGTTGGAGTAAAACTGACATCCCTCGCACTTGTCAACTATCTCCTTTGCCATCTCGTTCGCCCTTGGCCAGTAAAATCCGGCTCGGTATGCTTTGGCTACGATGGTCCGAGAGGACGCATGGTGGCCATAGGTCCGCGAGTGGATATCATCAAGGATTATCCGACCTTCTTCTGGTGTTATGCACTTCTGACCAACTCCAGTCGCGCTCTCTCTGTATAGCTGCCCTTTGATCACGGTAAAGGCCTTGGACCGGCGAACGATCTGTCGAGCCTCTTCCTCGTCCTCTGGGAGCTCCTTTCTCAAAATATACGCGATATATGGTATTGTCCAATCGGGAGTGATCATTAAAACCTCCATGACCAGGTCGACCACTGCTGGAACTTCAACCTTAGTCGGATCTGAGGCACTCTTGGGCTGCGGAGCTTCTTCGGTAAAATGATCTTCTTTGACTGATGGAGTATGGATATGCTCCAAGAACACATCACTAGGAATGGCTTCTCTCTTGGAACGTATCTTCGCCAAATCATCAGCCGCTTGATTCTTCAATCGGGGGACATGGTGGAGCTCCAACCCTTCGAATTTCTTTTCAAGCTTCCTCACTGCATTGCAGTATCCAGTCATGGCTGGGCTTCTAACGTCCCACTCCTTCATCACCTAATTGACCACCAGATCTGAGTCGCCATAAACCATAAGGCGACGGACGCCGAGTGAAATGGCCATGTGCAACCCATACAACAGGGCTTCATATTCTGCCTCATTGTTGGAGGAATCAAAGTGAATCTGGAGCACATATCTGAGCTTATCTCCTCTGGGGGAAACCAGAACTACCCCAGCACCGGAACCATTTAACATCTTAGAGCCATCAAAGAACATGGTCCAATGCTCCGAGTGAACTTGAGTCGGCAACTGCTGTTCGATCCACTCGGCAAGGAAATCTGCTATTGCTTGGGACTTAATGGCTTTCTTTGCCTCAAACTTGGTATCAAGGGGAAGAAGTTCAATCGCCCATTTCGCCACTCGACTAGTTGCATCTCTGTTGTGCAGAATCTCTGAAAGTGGGGCGTCACTGACGACTGTAATGGAATGATCAGAGAAATAATGAGCAACCTTCTTCGTGGTCATGTAGATCCCATACACAAGCTTCTGATAATGAGGATATCTTTGCTTTGATGGAGTCAAAACTTCAGAGAGATAATACACTGGGCGCTGAACTTTGAAGGCTTTCCCTTCTTCTTCCCGCTCGACCGTAAGTACTGTACTGACGACTTGTCCAGTGGCTGCGATATAAAGCAACAGAGGCTCTTTGCTGATTGGAGCAGCAAGCACCGGCTGGGTGGAGAGCAGAGCTTTTAGCTCGGCAAACGCTGCATCAGCTTCTGGAGTCCACTCGAACTTGTCTGCCTTCTTCATCAGTCGGTAAAGAGGTAATGCCTTTTCACCAAGACGAGAGATGAATCGACTTAACGCGGCCAAGCATCCAGTAAGTTTCTGGACGTCGTGCACTTGCACAGGGCGTTTCATTCGGAGTATAGTGCCAACTTTTTCTGGGTTAGCATCGATTCCTCGTTCGGAAACGAGAAAACCGAGTAACTTTCCACCTGGAACTCCAAATGTGCACTTTGACGGATTGAGCTTGATATCATACCTCCTGAGATTGGCAAATGTTTCAGCGAGGTCAGTCAACAGGTCGGAACCCTTTCGTGACTTGACCACAATATCATCCATGTACGCTTCAACATTCTGACTGATTTGAGTGAGTAAACACTTCTGAATCATCCTCATGAACGTGGCTCCGGCATTCTTGAGGCCGAATGGCATGGTGACATAGCAGAAGCACCCGAATGGAGTGATGAAAGCTGTTTTTATCTCATCGGGTCCATACAGACGGATCTGATGGTACCCGGAATAGGCGTCTAGAAAAGACAATCTCTCGCATCCCGCAGTCGAGTCAACAATTCGATCGATGCGAGGGAGAGGAAAATGATCTTTCGGGCAGGCTCGATTGATGTGTTTGAAATCAATGCACATGCGGAGTGACTTCTCCTTCTTAGGAACCATGACGACATTGGCGAGCCACTCGAAGTGGTATATCTCTCGGATAAATCCTGCCGCCAATAGTCGAGCCACCTCCTCACCAATGGCTTTTCTCTTCTGGACGGCGGACCGCCGAAGATGTTATTTGACTGGTTTTTCTGCCGAGTCGACTCTAAGGCGATGCTCAGCCAGTCCCCTGGGAACACCCGGCATGTCAGCAGGCTTCCATGCGAAGATGTCCCAGTTCTCACGGAGGAACTGGATGAGCGTTTCTTCCTATTTAGGGTCGAGTGTTGTGGAAATATGGGTCGGAGCTGCATTGGGGTCGGTCGGGTGAATATGAACGGGCTTTGTCTCACCGGACGACTGAAACGCTGATTCTGTGGCAGGCTTCTTAGCCCGCAACAAATTACTCGGATATGCATTTTTCTTATATCCCTCTAGCTCGACCGTTGTTACCTGGGAATCAGCAATTTTTGAGCCTTTCTGGAAACACTCCTCTGCTTTTTTCCGATCACCAGTGATAGTGATCACGCCTTTGGGGCCGGGCATCTTCAGTTTGAGGTACACGTAACATGGTCGAGCCATGAACCATGCGTAAGCTGGTCTCCCCAAAATAGTGTGGTAGGCGCTCTGAAAATCCACGACTTCAAACGTCAGCTTCTCTTTGCGGAAATGCTTCGAGTCACCGAACACCACGTCCAGAGCTATTTGGCCGAGTGACTCAGCTTTCTTTCCAGGTATAACTCCATGAAAACTCATGTTGCTGGTGCTCAGTCGAGACATCGGAATGCCCATTCCTTTCAGCGTGTCCGCATATAATAAGTTCAGTCCACTACCACCATCCATTAGCACCTTCGTCAGTCGAGTGCCTTCGACGACCGGGTCGACCACCAAAGCTTGCCTCCCAGGGGTGGCTATATGAGTCGGGTGATCAGACTGGTCAAATGTAATGGGAGTTTGGGACCATCTCAGATAACTGGGCGTCGCCGGGGCGACCATGTTCACCTCACGGTTGATAACCTTCAGTCGGCTCTTGCTTTCCACATCCACAAAGATCATCAGGGTGGAGTTAACATGAGGATATCCTCCCTCACTGTCCTCCTTGTCTTCGGCTTTGTCCGACTCCTTTTCCTTGTCCTTGGGCTGTTTACCTTGGAACTGCTGGATCAGGAGCTGGCACTGGCGAGTGGTATGCTTTGGGTAAATGAAATTACCCTCTTCGTCTTTCTTCGTGTGGATGTGACACGGCAGATCCATCACGTCATTTCCTTCCTTATCCTTCACCTTCTTGGGGTTCCAGGATCCTTTGGGTTTTCCCTTGAACTTGCCCTGAGTCACGGCCAGAGCCTCCCCACGAGCCGCTGGTTTGGCCTTCCGCTTCTGTTTCCGACTGGAGTTTCCTTTCTCTGACTGACTCGGCTTGTACTTGCCGCTTCGGAGTCGGTCCTCCTCTTCACCATTGGCGTACTTGGTGGCAATTTCCATCATTCGACTCAGGGTCATATCTCCGGTCCGCCCAAACTTCAAACTTAACTCTCTGTTCTTAACACCATCCTTGAAAGCACAGACTGCCTGATGATCAGACACGTTCTCCATGGTATGATGCAAAGTAATCCACCTCTGAATGTACTCTCTTAAGGTTCCATTTGACTTTTGCACGCAGACTTGCAGCTCTGTCAACCCAGCTGGTCGCTTGTAGGTTCCCTCAAATGTCCTGACGAACACTCGGGAAAGATCTTCCCAAGTGTAAATGCTGCTTGGAGTTAACTGATTCAACCACGCCCTGGCCGAACCTTCCAACATGAGCAGTAAATGCTTCATAGCCACCTCGTCATTCCCGCCGCCGATCTGTACCGCCACTCGGTAATCCTCAAGCCAGGTTTCAGGCTTAGACTCACCGGTGAACTTGCTTACTCCAGTTGCCAACCTGAAGTTGGGGGAAATCACCGCGGCTCTGATAGCCCTGCTAAAGCATTCCGGACCTGAAACATGCACTCGGTCGCTAGTGGGCGCATCTCTGTCGTGGCCACCTCGATGAGCCCTGTTCAGATCGACCAAGCCTTGCACGATGATGGATCGCGCGTCAAAGCCTGGTTCCCTGGGGTCGACCGGAGCTCTTCGCCCCACACTGAGTTGACGCCTGTCATCTTGCTGCTGATGAGCGTAAGACCCACCCCTCGGGGGAGGAGTGGGCACTGGACGCCTGTCATCACGATCGTATCGGTCACCATATTGGTGTCGTCGACTCTCGCGTCCTTCACGCTGCGGAGGCGATCTAGGGATGTGAGCTGACTGAACCGTATTCGCAGCGACGGATCGACTGTGAATTTTGTTGCGTGACTGTGACACGGCTGAATTCTGATCTCCTGCTGCCCGGAGAAAATCTCTAATCTGCATCAAGCCTCTGCCAGCCTCCGACTGAGAGGGTTGAATTGACTCTGCTATACGGGTTGCAGCTGCTAAATTCTGAATCGGGGTTCGATATACCTGAGTCGGCTGCGGGAAGAGTTGACGTCGACTGGAGTTGGGTACTCGTTGCCACGCGCGCTCATCGAGTACTCGCTGGAGGTTCTCCAGACGAGTGCGTTCAGCCAAGTTGGCAAAACGTGCCTCCTCCAAGGCGCGAGCTTTGGGGGTTTCTCCTGCGATGGGAGTATGCAGGGCATCCATGTTCCTGCGGCGAAGTTCTTCCCTTTGCAGGGAATCAAGTGGCTCGGGTTGGTACTCCTCATGGACTTGAGCGGGGTCACCTCCACCGTCCCTCCCGTCGTCGCGGGGGAAGCCGGGAGGGCTACGAGGTCCGTTGACCATCAAGACCTCCGCCGCTGGATCACTGCTATCGCACTCGGATGCAGTCTCTACGGAGCCAGTCGACAGGTCGAACAGGCCGTAGAGGGACTCGTCGGGCTCGATTGCCGCGACTTGGGTGGTGGCCGTCTGGTGAGCCACCGCGTGCCTCACCCACCGTTGGAGCCTCGACCGACCAGAGCGCTTGCGCTGGCGGGAGACAGGGAGGGAGGACGACAGGGGAGTCGACTGATACGGGGTCGACGGTTGCTGCAGCAGAACGCCGTGGACACACGCCCGAAAATGCGTCGCACCGTGGACGGGGAGCGCGTCGATGTCGAGTGGAGCTTCCTGGAGCCAAGCGGAGTCGTCGGCGACGAAGGTGAGCGCGCTTAGACGGATCTCGCAGCCCTCGACCAAAACTCCACCAGAAACCATGATGAAAACAATCAGAACAATTGCAACTTCTCCAAAAATCGCTAAGACACCTGCCCCATGGTGGGCGCCAACTGTCGTGGTTCTAAGTCTGATAGTAGAATGGGGGGTAGGTATGGAGAGGCAAGATCCTAGCTATGGAGCAGTTGTGAAGACACTGGATGTACGAGTTCAGGCCCTTCTCGGAGGAAGTAATAGCCCTACGTCTCGGAGCCCGGAGGCGGTCGACTGGATTATGTGTGTATGGATTACAGGGGTGCGAACCCTTTACACTGAGGAGGGGGGTGGCTTATATAGTGTCTGCCAGACCCCTCCGGCCCTCAGTTATGCAGAGTTTAAAGTACATTAAGGCTAGGCGTTACTGGTAACGCCTTACATAAAGTGTCCTAAATGCCATAAAGACTACTTAATTACAGACCGTTTGGATGTAGAGTGACTCTTGTTCTCCTGGTGGTCGAGTGGGTCTTCATGGTCGAGTCCTTTGAGTCCGTCGAGTGAAGTCTCTCTTGGTCGACTGGAAGGCAGTTTCTTCTGTGGGTGTCCTAGGGAAGGGTACTTAAGACAGGTCTGTGACCCTACCCTAGGTACATGACTTCATCACCCACCACACGCTCCACCAACAGTGCCCGTCGGCTGCTGTTGCCGGCACCCCACCATCTGCCGTCGTGGCCGCCACACCACCGTTGAAAGCCATGGCCATCGTCCGCCCCACCACCGCGGCCTGAAAGCGGGAGGTTGTCGTTGTGTATGCCGCCCCACTGTTGGCCACCGCAGCCATCACTCGCTCCGCCACCGCGGCCCAGAGGCGGGAGGTAGCTGTCATGGCTGCCACCCCACCGTTGGCCGCCGTGGCCGCCACCCCACCATCGGCCGCCGTGGCCGCCAGCCCACCGTCGACCGCCGGGGTCATTACCCGCTCCACCACCGCTGCCCGAAGGCGGGAGGTGGAGGTGGAGCCCCACATGTGCGTCAACGACCTTGCGCGCTACATCGAGTTCCTGTGGGAGGAGGATGAGCGCCTAGTCGGGCATTGTAACATCCCAATTTTCAATTTGGATGTTATACATAGATCAGCATATGCATGTCATATTTATTCTTGCATTTTGGTTGTGATCCTAGAAATCTTAAGCAACTCAAGGACCCAAGGAGAAAGTTGGAGGTTTCACCAAAAATGAAATTTGAATTCTTTTCAAATTTGAAGAAAGGATCAACTTGATTTTATTATTTTTCTCTCCAATTATTTCCAATAGTAAAAATAAATGAAAGAAGATAACATGACTTCTTAAAATTAAGAGAAATATTGGAAAAAGTATTTTAAAATCAAATTATGATTTTCTCGTATTTTGTTTGCTATTTTATTTGAATTAGAAAAATATGCATTTTTAAAATTGCATTTTTAAGCCAGAAAAATGTTCACTTTGTTCTAAATATTTTATTTAAACGGCGAAAATTGTTTTTAGCACTTTTAGAATTTATTATATATTTTATTATGATTTTCTCTTTGGGCGAAATTTTTTTTAAAAAAATTCCGCCCGACTGGGCCAAAGGCCCAGCCGAGCCGGGCCGCCGCTGCCTTTCCCCGCGCGAGCGCGTGCTGCCGCTGGACTCCACCCCGAGCCGGACTCCGCCGCCGCCGCCTTGCCCCCTCCTCTAAGGCACCTCGCCCCCCTTAAAAGCGCGCCCGACCCCCCTGGAGCCCCACGCCGCCGCCGCCACCACCACCTCACCCCGCACCCCGCGCCACCGCCCGCCGCCGCCGCCGTTCCGGATTCCGCCGGAGCCGCCGCCCGCCGCCGTTGACCACGCCCGTTTGACCGACCGATTTTTCTTCGGTTAACCCTGTTTTTTCAGTTTCGCGGTTTATTTTCTTAGATCGGTCATCGGTTTATTTTATTTAGCGGACGTTTGTCTGTTCTTTCGTTTTAACGAACGATATTCGCCGGATTAGTTCAGACAGCGAACGTTCATTCGTTAGTCTTTTTCTTTTTAGTTTATTTTTTTGGCCAGGGACTTATCCGCGATTATTTTTATCGTGATTCAGCCCCTGATCTTTAAACTAGTATAACTTTTTACTCGTTTATCCAAATTAGATGAAACCAGCGCCAAAATCTTTGTCTCCAACCCCTCTTTCCAGTTAACCAACTTGAACATGACTTTGGTACTATAAAATTTGACTTTATTCCAGATTAGTAAACAATCTTGTTTCGTTCGTATCTTGAGTTTCATTACTCCGTTTGAGTTGAATATTTTTGTGAATCGTAGCTAATCACATGTACCTACTGCTAAGATCTAATTCACTTGTTAATATTGCTGTTAGGTTTTGACTCTTGTTAGTTTAAGCCATTTTCTTGTTTTGTGTTCGATTTGGATCTTTTCTCGGTTTCTCTCGTGTTTCGTTTGAGTGATTGCTTATGTATGCTATTATTTGTCTACGCTAGATTACCCGGAGTGCAAAGCTTGTTACTACGAATCTCTAGAGTTTGCAGATCGTCAGCAAGGCAAGTTACACTTTGATCATACTTTTCTATACCCAATTTTTACTATGCATTAGTTTTGCTCCACAAATATTTGCATTAGTAGGATTGGGAACATGTGGTTTGGTTGTAGTACTTGAGGTAGGAACCTAATACCTTTTGATCACCTCGGCAATATACGTTATGCTTATTATTGCTTAGCCATGCTCGTAGACGGGGATTGGATCGTGATTCACACATGGAAGTGGAGAGTTATTTTAATCATGGATAACATTAAGGTGGCAACTTTAATACACATCTGGGTGGATTGGTTGAGGCACCTGGGGAACCCAGTGTTGCCTGTTTTTGGAAATCCCGGGGTTACCGTGTGATTATCCTATGGAATACCACCCAGGCTCAAAGGGATCATAAGATTATTCATGCTAGAAACTTCCGTGTGCAGCCACAAGCCATTATGGGCTCTGGCATAGTTGAGTAAGTTGCGTGAGCTCTTGAAGAGGTAGACTAGTAGATGTAGAGGGATGTAGGTGGTACTATCTACCCGGAGTAGAGAGTTAATGCTTCAGAAAGGCTATGTCTTGATCATCCGATCATGGATGCAGTCGAGTCTTGTGGGGAAAAATGCGCAAACCTCTGTAGAGTGTATAAACTAATCATGGTTAGCCGTGTCCCCGATTATGGACATCTTGAGTATCTAGTACTTGAATCTATTGATGTGATCTCATCATGTTACTTCAATTAATTATGATGTTGGGTTCATGATGATGCTTTTAATTGGGATTTGCGTTGGGGTTACCTTCTCAAATAATGGGCAAAATAGGAGTAGTTAAATAAATTTATTTCCTTTGTTGTAGGGAAAAAATTAGCTTTATGCAAAACCATGAAACTTACAGCCTCCACCAGCCAAATATTGCATGTAGATATAGTTCTTGCATTATCATTGCTTTACAGTGTAACTATGCCAGCATATTCCATGTGCTGACCCGTTTCGGGCTGTAATGTCTTATGTTGCAGACTACTCAGACGATGAATAAGGTGCGATAGGTCGTCGTTTTGCACTCAGCTATGCCGTTGGAGTTGATGGACTCATTTACCTTTGAAGCTTCCGCAGTTATCTAGTTTAGATGGCCTTCAGCCATGATTTATTTATGTAAGCATAGTCTTTATGAGGAGTCGATGTAATGAGTGTGTGATTGAAACTCTGTTATAATTCCTCGAGTACTGTGCGTGTCAAGATTACCGATCCGGGGATGACACTGATGCACAGAGACTTGGCCGTTTGAGGTCTGGTCGCTACAAGATGGTATCAGAACACACGCTGACTGTAGGGCGCGACCACTAGAATGAGCCATAGGATTTCTCTTCTCTACTCATTTCTAATTCTCCTCTCTTTCTACTCTATAGATGGCGGATCCCAGGAACAAGTTCACTCAACCGGATGACGACACCCCTTTCGGAGAGCATTTGAAGGAAGTCACTAAGTATTTGAACATCGGATTACCAAGCTTCACGGGGACTTTCTCTACATCTATACCAGAAGAGGAGCGCTGGAAAATCAAAGTCTGGATACCTGGGAGGACCTTTGCGTCAACAACGGAGCCTATTGATTTCTACCTGGATGCACCAAGTTGGAGTATTGGAAAGAGCATGGCCGCACATATCACCTTTGGATGCATACGTGAGGTCTATCACAAGGAGCTAGAGAATACCGTTTACCCGATATGTGGCCGCCGAGATGACAAATGGGAGATGATTCGCACCAGGAGGGATGAATCAATTGCAGCTTACATTCAAGAGATGGGAGATCATATTCGTCGACAGGAGAATCAACAAATTATCCACATGAAGAGGATCAAGAAACTGGTGAGGAGGAACAACGAGCTGGAAGAGGAGATCAAGTCTACACGTGATGGATACGAGGAAGAGATTGTTGTACTACTTGAGAAGAATGAAGACCTGACGAAAAAGCTAGGAGTATTCATGGGAGACCCCGCACCAAAGAAGGAGGACAACCACCCAGGAGACTACATCATCATCAACGACACCGACTCCGACCCTGATAGTGATGATGACTACGTTGATGAAGTTGGAGCAGATATCATGGAGTCTTCCTCTAATGAAAATTGCTAGACGACCACCATTGTAATTAGTAGTATTTTCCCTCCAAGTAGTTGCAACGATCGAGTTTGTAATCATAGGTTAGACTGTTTTGTGTGACCTTGTGTGCTATTGATTGAAGTGAAATTGATTGTGTTTGTCTCATGAGCATTATGGGTAGTGAATCTCTCTTAGACCCCAATTCTATTCTGTTTTCTCACCCCTTCTAACCCATCAGATGCCTTCGAGACATGGCAATGGATTTGCCTTCCCACCGGAGCTCACTCGGTTGATCCAGTAGCAGAATACCTTGATGCAGTTATTAGTCCAGAATCAGAACCAAGGCAACAACAACAACAATAACCCACCACCACCCCATGTTGATCACCTAGCCCATTTTCTAAGGTTGAATCCGCCGGTGTTCTCTAGTAACACCAAGCCGATTGTTGCAGATGATTGGCTCCACAAGATTGGAAGAGAGCTGACCACTGCAGGATGCACAAATGCAGAGAGAGTTCGTTTTGCCGCACATCAGCTTGATGGACCCGCAACATCATGGTGGGAGAATTTCACCGCCACTTACCCCATTGGCACTGTTACATGGGATCAGTTTCAACAGGCTTTCCACACTGCCCATGTTTCAACAGGAGCTATGAGCATGAAGAAGCGTGAGTTTTGCAACTTGCGCCAAGGAGGACGTATAGTGGGCCAGTATGTGGATGAGTTTAGTAAGTTAGCACGCTATGCCCCTGATGACGTAGCTATCGATGCCACTAAGAAGGAGAAATTTCTGGAAGGACTGAATGATGAGCTAAGCATGCAGTTGATGGTGGCAACATTCAACAACTACCAAGAGTTGGTAGATAGGGCTCTTATGATTGAAGGCAAGCAACAACAGATTGACAATCACAAGAGGAAGTATGGACAGGGGAGGTACACATCAGGAGCCGAAGAAGCCCCGGTATTCCCCGTACTCAAGAGGACATACCCACAACCATGGAGGACATACGCACAATGGAGCAAGTTCGCAAAACCATAGTGGCCCCAAGAATGGCAATGGGAATGGAGGAAGCAGCAACCAGAACGGTCCCAACCCTTCAACACCAGCCAAGAGGGATTTGAGCCACGTTACCTGTTTCAAGTGCCAGAAGACTGGACATTATGCCAATTAATGTCCTGATGCGAAGAATGGAAATGGAGGTTCTGCCAAGAAGCCCAACCCCTTCACCAAGGGTCAGGTGAACCACATCAGCGTGGAGGAGATAGAGGATCAACCCGACTCAGTTGTCGGTAAGTTTTTGATTAATGCCTTTCCCGCACTTGTTCTTTTTGATACTGGTGCACCGCATTTATACATATCAAGGGGATTTGTGGACAAGTTTAAATTACCAACCCTAGCCCTTAGGTCACCCATGTTAGTAAGCTCACCAGGAGCAGAGTATATGGCCAGCCGATGGTGTAATCGGTTACCCTTAACCATTGGTAGACATGTGTTTCCCTCTGACCTAATAATTTTGGACTCACAAGGATTGGATATATTATTAGGCATGGATTAGTTATCGAAGTATGGAGGAAACATTGATTGTGCTAGTAAGTCGATAATCCTCACCACCCCAGAAGGAAGAAGGATCAAGTATGTATCTCGACATGTGCCGAAGAGGACTCAAGTAAATTCCTTATCAGGAGTTGTACAGGAGGAAGTACCAGTGGTGAAGGATTACCCCGATGTATTTCCGGAAGAGTTACCAGGCATGCCACCGGATCGAGACATTGAGTTTTTGATTGAGCTATTGCCAGGCACCGGGCCAATATCAAAGAGACCGTATCGGTTGCCCGCACAAGATTTGGATGAAATTAAGAAGCACATTAAGGAGTTACTGGATAAAGGTTACATTTGACCAAGTTCATCACCTTGGGGAGCCCCAGTGCTTCTAGTGGAGAAGAAGGATGGATCTTTAAGGACGGTTGTTGATTATCACGCGTTTAATGAAGTGACGATCAAGAACAAATACCCTCTGCCGATGATCAATGATTTGTTTGACCAGTTGCAAGGAGCTAAAGTTTTCTCTAAGATTGATCTTCGATCAGGTTATCACCAGTTGAAGATCCAAGAGCAGGATATACCTAAGATAGATTTTACCACAAGGTATGGGCTATATGAGTATACCGTTATGTCATTTGGTGTGATTAACGTGCCTGCCTCTTTCATGAGTATGATGAACAAAGTGTTTATGGAGTTTTTGGATAAATTCGTCATGGTGTTCATTGATGATATATTGGTCTACTCAAAGAACGAAGAGGAGCATAAGGAGCATTTGCGTTTGGTTCTTGAGAAGCTCAGAGAACATCAGTTGTATGCCAAGTTCAGCAAGTGTGAGTTTTGGTTAAAGGAAGTTGGATTTCTCGGACATGTTATATCCGGAGAAGGAATAACAGTAGACCCTACCAAGGTTGCTTCTGTGACTAAATGGGTGGCACCCACATCAATTGGAGAGATCAGGAGTTTTCTTGGACTCGCGGGATATTACCGGAGGTTCATTGCGAATTTCTCCAGGATTGCAAAGCCCATGACGGAGTTATTGAAGAAGGACACCAAGTTTAAATGACTAAGGAGTGTGAAGCTAGTTTTCAGGAGTTGAAGAAACGTTTGGTTACAGCCCCAGTGATGATTCTCCCAGATCAACAGAAGGATTATCAAGTGTATTGCGACTCTTCACGTCGAGGACCTGGAGCAGTTCTTATGCAAGAGGGAAGAGTTGTTTCATATGCCTCACGACAGCTTAAACCTCATGAGCTGAATTATGCTATGCATGATTTGGAGTTAGCAGCCGTAGTGCATGCGCTGAAGACATGGAGACGTTTTCTCATCGGAAACCATTGTGAGGTATACACAGATCATAAGAGTTTGAAATATATCTTCACGCAGAACGAGTTGAACCTCAGGCAAAGGAGATGGTTGGAGCTCATCAAGGATTATGATGTGAAATTGCACTATCATCCCGGAAAGGCCAATGTCGTAGCAGATGCGTTAAGCCGCAAGAGTTATGTTAACACGCTCATGACCGGAGGGCCGAAATGTTAAACAGGCCTTTAACAGGACGAAACTAATATCAGGCTGAATTACTAAATGGGCCTTTAGCAAGTGGGCCCAAAAGCATAACATCCAGTTGACTGGCCGAATCTGATATGGGCCATAATTTCGCCCAAAGCCTCTTAAAGGGCCAGAGCTGATCTGGGCCGTAATTTGGCCCAGAACGTGGTAGGCTTTTTACGGGCCGGATCTCATATGGGCCATTATTAGGCCCGGAATGTGGCAGGCCATTAATGGACCGGATCAAATATGGGCCGACATTTGGCCCAAAACATGGCAGCTAGTTAATGCGCCGGCCTACTAGGGTCCTCAAAATCTTGTGGGCCTTCAGCTGGGCCGACCCATTATGGTCGGCGAAATCTCATGGGCCTTTAGCTGGGCCGGCCCATTACGGTATGCAAAATTTTGTGGGCCTTTAGCTGGGCCAGCCCATTATGGTCCGCAAAATCTCGCGAGCCTTTAGCTGGGCCGGCCCATTATGGCCCGCAAAATCTTGGAGGACTTTAGCTGGGCAGGCCCATTATGGTCCGCAAAATCTCGTGGGCCTTTAGCTGGACGGCCCATTATGGTCCACAAAATCTTGGGCCTTTAGTTGGGCCAGCCCATTTAAACTTTATGGGCCACTTTTGGGCCAGTCCACGTGTCAACATATCATAGGCGCATCTCGCCCATTGGAAGAGTGCCACCTGTGCCAACGCGGAGCTGACACGTGCTTCCTCTAGCCAATGATGATTTTACACGTGGAAAATCCCCATTGGTCCTAGCTGTTAACGGGTTATCGAATCCGAAATCGGACCCGATAGCTTAACGGTGTTCCGTTACGGTGGATGCCACGTGTCGGTCACCCTTGACGAAAGCACTTCTGTGACGCGCGATTTATCGTCATGGAAGTGGACACTTCCGTGATGATAATTTTGGTAATGTCATGGAACACTTCTATGACAGCACAGGTATGACTATCTTGATTCTGTCATAAAATCATCATGGATGTACATGCATGACAGAAAACGTGACCTACTGTGACAAACACGTATCATCACGGAAGTGTCTTTTTTTGTAGTAATGTAGTGTTGAAACTGAAAGGGTCATACAGGGTGATGAATGCTGTTGCGGCCTGATCCGATTCCTTCATTTTAATCTGATGGTATTCGGAATAGGCGTCAAGGAAACCCAATGAATAGTGTCCTACAGTCGCATCGATGATCTGGTCAATGCGGGGCAACGGGAAAGGATCTTTCAGGCATGCCTTATTGAGGTGTTTGAAGTCAACGCAGAGGCACCAGGATTTGTCCTTCTTTGGTACCATGACCAAGTTGGCTAACCAATCCGGATGTTTAATTTCCCTAATAAACCCGGCTTCTAGCAGTTTGGCTAGCTCTTCTCCCATGGCTTGATGCTTGGGTTCGAAAAATCGCCGCAGTGTCTGCTTCACGGGTTTAAACCCCTTAATTATGTTTAGGCTATGTTCGGCCAGCCCGCATGGGATGCCGGGCATGTCCGAAGGGTGCCAGGCAAAAATATCCCAATTTTCACCAATAATGTGCGTAAAGCGGCATGCACTACCGGATCCAGCTTTGCTCCAATAGACGTTGTCTTGTTGGGGTCCGTCGGGAGCACTCAAAATTTAACTATTTCCTCTGCTGGCTTGAAAGAGGTAGATTTAGATCTCTTGTTGAGGATCACATCATCCTTGTCCACCGTGGACCGTAGGGTGGTTAGTTCTTCGGTCGCTAGGGCTTCGGATAACGCCTCAAGGGCCAAGGATGCAGTTTTGTTTTCGGCACGGGGCTTTGTTCGGGTCGCTCAAGATTGTGATGACTTCATTGGGTCCAGGCATTTTAAGCTTCATATACCCGTAATGGAGTATAGCCTGGAAGCATGAGAAGGCGTCCCGTCTGAGGATGGCGTCATACCCATTGTTTAAGGGGACCACATGAAAGAGCAACCCTTCGGACCTATAGTTTTTGGGCGTGCCGAATACCACATCCAATTTAATTCTCCCCGAGCATTGATGTCTACGATGCAACCTTCTTCTTGTAGACGTTGTTGGGCCTCCAAGTGCAGAGGTTTGTAGGACAGTAGCAAATTTCCCTCAAGTGGATGACCTAAGGTTTATCAATCCGTGGGAGGCATAGGATGAAGATGGTCTCTCTCAAACAACCCTGCAACCAAATAACAAAGAGTCTCTTGTGTCCCCAACACACCCAATACAATAGTAAATTGTATAGGTGCACTAGCTTGGGAAGAGATGGTGATACAAGTGCAATATGGATGGTACATAAAGGTTTTTGTAATCTGAAATTATAAAAACAGAAAGGTAGCAAGTAACAAAAGTGAGCATAAATGGTATTGCAATGCTTCGAAACAAGGCCTAGGGTTCATACTTTCACTAGTGCAAGTTCTCTCAACAAGGATAACATAATTAGATCAAATAACAATCCCTCAACGTGCAACAAAGAGTCACTCCAATGTCACTAATAGCGAAGAAAAAATGAAGAGATTATTGTAGGGTACGAAACCACCTCAAAGTTATTCTTTCTGATCAATCTGTTGGGCTATTCCTATAAGTGTCACAAACAGCCCTAGAGTTCGTAGTAAAATAGCACCTTAAGACACAAATCAACCAAAACCCTAATGTCGCCTAGATACTCCAATGTCACCACAAGTATACGCGGGGTATGATTATACGATATGCATCACATAATCTCAGATTCATCTATTCAAACCAACACAAAGTACTTCAAAGAGTGCCCCAAAATTTCTACCAGAGAGTCAAGATGAAAACGTGTGCCAACCCCTATGAATAGATTCTCAAGGTCACAGAACCCGCAAGTTGATCACCAAAACATACATCAACTGGATCAGTAGAATACCCCATTGTCACCACGGGTATCCCACGCAAGACATACATCAAGTGTTCTCAAATCCTTAAAGACTCAATCCGATAAGATAACTTCAAAGGGAAAACTCAATCCATTACAAGAATATAGAGGGGGAGAAGCATCATAAGATCCAACTATAATAGCAAAGCTCGCGATACATCAAGATCATGCCATATCAAGAACACGAGAGAGAGAGAGAGAGAGAGAGAGAGAGAGAGAGAGAGAGATCAAACACATAGCTACTAGTACAGACCCTCATTCCCGAAGGTGAACTACTCCCTCCTCGTCATGGAGAGCGCCGGGATGATGAAGATGGCCACATGTGATGGATCCCACCTCCGGCAGGGTGCCGTAACAGGGTCCCGATTGGTTTTTGGTGGCTACAGAGGCTTGTGGCGGCAGAACTCCCGATATAGGTTATTTTCTGGAGGTTTCTATATTTATAGGAGAGGTTGGCATCGAGAACAAGTTAGGGGGACCCACGGAGAGTCCACGAGGCACGGGGGCACGCCCTCCACGCTTGTGGGGCCCACGAGCCTCCCCTCTGGTAACTCTTTGTTCCAGTATTTTTTATATTTCCAGAAAAAATCTCCATTGATTTTCAGCGCATTCCGAGAACTTCTATTTTTGCACAAAAACAACACCACGGTAGTTCTGCTGAAAACAGCGTCAGTCCGGGTTAGTTCTAACCAAATCATACCAAAATCATGTAAAAATATTATGAACATGGCATGAATACATAAAAAATTATAGATACGTTGGAGACGTATCATCATCCCAAGCTTAATTCCTGCTCGTCCTCGAGTAGGTAAATGATAAAAAACAGAATTTTGGATGTGGAATGCTACCTAACATATTTATCAATGTAATCTTCTCTATTGTGGCAAGAATATTCAGATCCATAAGATTCAAAACAAAATTTTAATATTGACATAAAAATAATAATACTTCAAGTATACTAACAAAGCAATCATGTCTTCTCAAAGTAACATGGACAAAGAAAGCTATCCCTACAAAATCATATAGTCTGGCTATGCTCTATCTTCATCACACAAAATATTTAAATCACGCACAACCCCGATAACAAGCCAAGCAATTTTTTCATACTTTTGATGTTCTCAAATCTTTTCAATCTTCACGCAATACATGAGCGTGAGCCATGGATATAGCACTATAGGTGGAATAGAATGGTAGTTGTGGAGAAGACAAAAAGGTGAAGATAGTCTCACATCAACTAGGCGTATCAACGGGCTATGGAGATGCCCATCAATAGATATCAATGTGAGTGAGTAGGGATTGCCATGCAACGGATGCACTAGAGCTATAAGTGTATGAAAGCTCAAAAAGAAACTAAGTGGGTGTGCATCCAACTTGCTTGCTCACGAAGACCTAGGGAATTTTGAGGAAGCCCATCATTGGAATATATAAGCCAAGTTCTATAATGAAAATTCCCACTAGTATATGAAAGTGACAACATAGGAGACTCTCTATCATGAAGATCATGGTTCTACTTTGAAGCACAAGTGTGGTAAAAGGATAGTAGCATTGCCCCTTCTCTCTTTTTCTCTCATCTTTTTTTTTATTTTTTTATTTGGGCCTTCTCTCTTTTTTATGGCCTCTTTTTTTTGTTCGGAGTTTCATTCCTACTTGTGGGGGAATCATAGTCTCCATCATCCTTTCCTCACTGGGACAATGCTCTAATAATGATGATCATCACACTTTTATTTACTTACAACTCAAGAATTACCACTCGATACTTAGAACAAAATATGACTCTATATGAATGCCTCCGGCGATGTACCGGGATATGCAATGAATCAAGAGTGACATGTATGAAAGAATTATGAATGGTGGCTTTGCCACAAATACAATGCCAACTACATGATCATGCAAAGCAATATGACAATGATGGAGCGTGTCATAATAAATGGAATGGTGGAAAGTTGCATGGCAATATATCTCGGAATGGCTATGGACATGCCATAATAGGTAGGTATGGTGGCTGTTTTGAGGAAGGTATATGGTGGGTGTATGGTGTCGGCGAAAGTTGCGCGAAACAAGAGAGGCTAGCAATGGTGGAAGGGTGACAGTGCGTATAATCCATGGACTCAACATTAGTCATAAAGTACTCACATATTTATTGCAAAAATCTATTCGTTATCGAAACAAAATACTACGTGCATGATCCTAGGGGATAGATTGGTAGGAAAAGACCATCGCTCGTCCCCAACCGCCACTCATAAGGAAGACAATCAATAAATAAATCATGCTCCAACTTCATCACATAACGGTTCTCCATACGTGCATGCTACGGGAATCACAAACTTTAACACAAGTATCTCTCAATTTCACAATTAATCCACTAGTGACTCTAATATCACCATCTTCATATCTCAAAACAATCATAAGGAATCAAACTACTCATAGTATTCAATGCACTTTATATGAAAGTTTTTATTATATCTCTCTTGGATGCCCATCATATTGGGACTAGTTTTATAACCCAAGCAAATTACCATGCTGTTTAAGACTCTCAAAATAATATAAATGAAGCATGAGAGTTCATCAATTTCTTCAAAATAAAACCACCACCGTGCTCTAAAAAGATATAAGTGAAGCACTAGAGCAAACGACAAACTACTCCGAAAGATACAATTGAAGCACAATGAGTAGTCGAATAATTATGCAACTATGTGAAGACTCTAACATTTAAGAATTTCAGATCTTGGGTATTCAAACAGCAAGCAAAACAAAATAAAATGAAATGACGCTCCAAGCAAAACACATATCATGTGGTGAATAAAAATATAGCTCCAAGTAAAGTTACCAATGAACGAAGACGAAAGAGGGGATGCAATCCGGGGCATCCCCAAGCTTAGGCTCTTGGTTGTCCTTGAATATTACCTTGGGGCGCCTTGGTAATCCCCAAGCTTAGGCTCTTTCCACTCCTTATCCCATAGTCCATCGAATTTTTACCCAAAACTTGAAAATTTCACAACACAAAACTCAATAGAAAACTCGTAAGCTCCGTTAGTATAAGAAAATAAAATCACCACTTAGGTACTGTTGTGAACTCATTAGAAATTCATATTGGTGTTATATCTACTGTATTCCAACTTCTTCATGGTTCATACCCTCCGATACTACTCATAGATTCATCAAAATAAGCAAACAACACATAGAAAACAGAATCTGTCAAAAACAGAACAGTCTGTAGTAATATGTAACTATCGAATACTTCTGTAACTCAAAAAAATTATGAAATAAATTGGTGGCGTGAGGGATTTGTATATTAATCTTATGCAAAAATAACCAACTTAAAATCACTCTTCTGTTAAAAATGAAAATTATTCTGGTGAGTGCAAAATTTCTGTTTTTTACAGCAAGATCGCATTAACTTTCACCCAAGTCTTCCCAAAAGTTCTACTTGGAACTTTATTGAAACAAAAGCTATAAAACATGATTAATACAGTAGCATAATCATGTGAAAACATAAAAACAGTAGGGCTAAATATTGGGTTGTCTCCCAACAAGCGTTTTTCTTTAATGCCTTTTTAGCTAGGCTCGATGATTTCAATGATGCTCACATAAAAGATAAGAATTGAAACATAAAGAGAGCATCATGAAGAATATGACTAGAACATTTAAGCCTAACCCACTTCCTATGCATAGGGATTTTGCGAGCAAACAACTTATGAGAACAATGATCAACTAGCATAGGAAAGCAAAACAAGCATAGCTTCAAGATTTTCAACACATAGAGAGGAAACTTGATACTATTGCAACTCCTACAAGCATATATTCCCCCTCATAATAATTTTCAGTAGCATAAAGAATGAATTCAACAATATAACTATCATGAAGCATTCTTTTCATGAGCCACAAGCATAGAAATTGTATTACTCTCCACATAAGCAAATTTCTTCTCATGAATAGTAGTCGGAGCAAACTCAACAAAATAACTATCATGTGAGGCATAATCCAATTGAAAATTAAAATCAAGATGACAAGTTTCATGGTTATCAATATTCTTTATAGCATACATGTCATCACAATAATCATCATAGATAGCAACTTTGTTCTCATAATCAATTGGAACCTCTTTCGAAATAGTGGATTCATCACTAAATAAAGTCATGACCTCTCCAAATCCACTTTCATAATTATCACAGTAAGATTCAACACCCTCCAAAATAGTGGGTGTCGGTGTCAAAACCGGCGGATCTCGGGTAGGGGGTCCCGAACTGTGCGTCTAAGGCTAATGGTAATAGGAGGCAGGGGACAAGATGTTTTACCCAGGTTCGGGCCCTCTTGATGGAGGTAATACCCTACTTCCTGCTTGATTGATCTTGATGATATGAGTATTACAAGAGTTGATCTACCACAAGATCGTAGAGGATAAACCCTAGAAGCTAGCCTATGATTATCATTGTTCTCCTCCTATGGACTAAATCCTCCGGTTTATATAGACACCGGAGGAGGCTAGGGTTACACAGAGTCGGTTACAAAGAAGGAGATCTAACATCCGAATTGCCAAGCTTGTCTTCCACGCAAAGGAGAGTCCCATCCGGACACGGGACGAAGTCTTGAGTCTTGCATCTTCATAGTCCAACAGTCCGGCCAAAGTATATAGTCCGGCTGTCCGGATACCCCCTAATCCAGGACTCTCTCAGTAGCCCCTGAACCAGGCTTCAATGACGATGAGTCCGGCGCGCAGATTGTCTTCGGCATTGCAAGGTGGGTTCCATCTCCGAATATTCCAAGGTAGATTAAGGATCGTGTCCGGCTCTATAAGATAATTTCCACACACCACCGTAGAGAGCATAATACTTTACAAATCTAATCCACTGACAATTTTTCACGGTGTGCCCTTACGCTGCGGCTTGGCTCAATATGAACCAGTTTTTCTCGGCCTGCCACGACACGCACTGCAAGCAGTTTTATTGGCACGCCTCGTCGAAGCAGAGATCGTGTCCCCCTTATTGCGGGATTCCCATCAATACAGGTGCGGGCAACCCCACTATGCATGTTGGTATAACTCCGTGTTTTTAGGCAAGTCCCAAATGGTTACGCTGAGGACGCTTGATATTCACCCCCTTTATAGAGGGGTCGAGGCCTATCCCTCTCTCTTGCCACGCTTGCACCTTTCCGCATCTCGAGTTCCAACACCCGAAGCTCAAGCTTAGGCACTTCGGATCTTCAATCATGTCCGGATCCAACCTTCAAGGCCGGTGGATGGCCTGCTCTGTCACAGAGGAGGACATTGCGAAGCTTAGGGAGGCCAGATATCTGACCGCCGACATCAAGCACATGCTTCCTGCTCCAGGGCAGGTCATCCCTACTCCCGAGCCCAACGAGAGTGTCGTATTTGTTTCTCACTTCCTCCGTGGCTTAGGCTTCACCCTCGATCCCTTCGTGAGAGGGCTAATGTTCTATTATGGGCTAGATTTTCATGATCTAGCTCTGGACTCCATCCTTCACATCTCGTCATTTATCATTGTGTGCGAAGCCTTCCTCCACATCACCCTGCACTTCGGCTTATGGCTCAAGACCTTCAATGTAAAGCCGAAGGCAATCAAGGGGTGACACGCGGAGTGCGGAGGCGCTGCAATAAGCAGAAACACCGATGCCCCATAGCCAGAGGGCTTCTTCCCAGAGGTGTCCGATCTATGGCAGCGGAGGTGGTTCTACATCATGGCTCCCAGAGGCATAAAGTGGGCGGCTGCCCCTGACTTCCGCTCGGGCCCTCCGCCTCAACTGGCATCGTGGGCCAACATGGGATGGACTGGGGGCCTGCTAATGACGTACCGACACTGCAGAGCCGCATTCAGGAGCTTCTTGAGAGGGACATCAGTCTCGTCAGCATAATTCAGGTAATGCTAGTCCGACGGATCTTGCCTTGCAAACATCGACCTCTCCGGATGTGGGAGTTCAACCCAGAAGGTCCACGAACTATTCAACACTTCTTCGGCCTGACGCTCGAAGGGATGTATAGGTTATTCTTCGGACCACAAGTAAGGTGTCCGGACACCATCGAGGATGTGGGCCTGAGCTGCAACCGCCCAGATACCCAAGTAAGTAACCCTGAAACCGAACACTTCGTTTATATTTATCACAACATTATTCTGAAAACCATCCGCGGTCAGGATTGTCTCAGCAAGGCGGAGAGAATCAGGTGTCCGACACCACTTCCCGAAGGCTCGCCTAGTCCTGCAATAGCCAGGATGCTTAGACGTGTGCTAAGTCAAGTTCCCTCGGGGAAAGATGAAGGGAAGAATAGAGAAGCTGAACTTCACACATTGCACATCCAAACCGGGGGAATTACTGTCTCCACGAAGGAGGATAGTCAGGGAGGGGAATCTAAGGTCTCCTCCCTTCACGGGAAGAAGAGGGCCGCCTCCGAAGACTTGGAAACGGAGGTGCCTAGACAAGGGAAGAAAACTTCACCAGGGGGCCCTGCCCCGGAGGGCGTCCTCACCGTGCCATGCCCGCAAACGGGCCAGCCCTCCACCGAGTTGTAAGTTAATCGTAAATACAAAGCTACTGCTTCCTCCTCCGAGAACAATAACCAGGATCCATCCTTTGCAGTCCGTCTAGTAGCTCTTCTCGACAGAGTTCGTCTTCGGGGGATCTTCTTCCGGAGATGATGGAGAGTGAAACCCCACCTGCCTCTCCGCCCCATGGGGCGGGCGACCCCGAGGTGTCGTCACGGAGGAGTCCACATTCGCCGAGGCCAGAAGCTAACACTTTGGGCACCCTGAGCCCGGAGCGTTCGGCTCCCACAGGGGGCAATAAGAAGGGTCCGGTATAGTCTGGCGACCGGCCGGACACGCTGACGGGCCTTCTGGAGCAAGCTGCTCTCTCGGTAGATCACCATGCGTTAATGGGCGCGGTGTTTGAGAAGATTTCATCCGCCACAAGTGGGTTGAATGAAGCTTTTACGAGCCTGCTCAAAGGCTTTGAGGTACATAATGAAGTACACAATTTTTTGGTTGTACCGCACGCGCTAGGTGTGCTCCGTATAGATAGTAGCCCCCGAGACTCTGGTTGGCAGCCCTAGGCGGCAAACGGAGGATCACACTCTCAAGTATTGATTGCAGTGCATTCATGCGCAGGTGGCTAAGGGTCCGGCGGTAGACCGGACCGCTGAATTCGCCGAACTGAGGCAACAGATTGAGGTGGTGGATGCCGACATCACGCTTGTAAACGAGTGGCTTGACGAGTCACAGAGTATGTGCTCTTTTTTCCTCATTTGTTATAAGAAATATTAAGAGGAGCATAATGTTAATGTGATATGCTTTGGCTGCAGGCGGAGCTGCTGCCGTGGAGGCCCTGAGGGCGGAACTTGCCCTAGCCAAGGAACAAGCCCAGTCTAGCAATGCGAAGCTGTCCGAAGCGAAGATAAAATAGCCGAGATGGTTGTGGAGCTGAGAGACGCCGCCGGACGGTATGAGCTCCTTGAAAAGGAGAATCAGGCAAAGTCGGCTGACCTGAAGAAGGCCCTTGATGCGGCCAAGGAGACGCGTTCCAAAATTAGGGATGCGCGGGAGGAGCTTCGACAGGCCAGAGAAATCACGGCTGGAAGCCCCTATTTGTTGCGGATGAAGTTCTTAGATCCAAAGTATGCTCCTCTGGATCGGCTCTGGAGCGCTGCAGATGTGTATGCGGATCTGGCAAAAAGTACGGCTGATTCGACCAAGTTTTTCAAGAATCAAAAAGATAGTGAAGTAGAAAGGCTGTTCTGGTCGCAATTCAGTGCTCCAACGCGCCCGTTGCCATTGAGTGAAAGGATGGCCGCTGTGGCCGAGCTCCATAGGTTGTCCGGTCTTGCAATGAGGTCTGTAATAGACCATCTATAGCCGAAGGGACGGAGGCCGGACAATTATTTTGGTTTAGTGCAACAATTCCTTGGCACGGTATCACGAATCGATGCCATGAAGAGGTCGGCGTGCATAGAGGGTGCGCGGATGGATCTTGCCCGTGTTAAAACATATTGGGCGGATATGGAGACCACCATCATTGCAACCCAGAATCCGGCAGGAAGCCAGGATCCAGCCGAGCACTATTTTGAGTAGGTAACAGAAGGTGCTCGTTTAATAGAGGCTCAGTGCTCGAAGAGTGTCATGTTCGAGTGACAAGTCGTTCCATTGTAAAAACAATTCTATTTTAATTATAGAGGCTATATTTATACTTTCGCCCGAAAGTGTTATTGTGCCTCCTGTGCGGCCGTTTGATGTATATATATAACATGAAAGTTAGCAGTCGTTGGCTTCAGCCCCCACGCATACAATGCGGGGGTGTTCGCGAAAATGTGCATAATCACACTTGATCCAACGTCTTGGTCCATTAAGGAGGTGATCGCACGTCGAACTAGGCAACCGGACTATATAGCTTTAACACTTTCACTTAGCCATAGGAGTTTGACGGTAGGGCTACTATGTAGCCCCTGGTACCTTCGCGTGCATCCGGATACGGGCCCGTATGTACATGACCGGGAAACGGCCCTTCGTTAATGCGGAGGAATCCCAAAGATTCCGATGAGTCCTCGAGTGGTTGACCAGTCTCTCGCTATATCATGATAGTCAGTTTTCGGCTTTCTCTACTGAGGTGCTCATTCGAAATAACCAGGGCACAATCGCAGTAGTTCTCCTTTGGCCGCCTTAGCCGATAGAAGCGGAACGTAAGGCAGCAAACCCAGGAGCCAGGCAAACCCAACATTTGACCAAAGACATGATTCGGTGCTGATGCATATAAGGCCAAACTCGCGACGCCGAACACTCCTGAAGGTATTCGGACTTTATAACATATACTGGGCTGAGTAGCACCCTTGATTATGAACCCTGTATTTCCAGGTACATGTGTTAGTCTGTCGTGGTGAAATGCCAATAACGCCAGTATCCCCCGTGGGTGTATTGAGTACCCATGGGATGTCAAGCAACAAGAGACAATAAAGAAGGTTTACACAGGGGCTTAATCTAAAGAGAAACCTTTGAGCGGGATCCAGCTGCACGTTTGCGCCTTTGTCTCTGTTGTGCCGTGTCCTGGGAGGGTGTCGCACGAATGGTGTCTGTAAAAAGGAAAACTCATGTAAAAGAGTATGGCGTAAGCGTGTGAAGAGTTGGTTATTATCAATGGATAGTAGAAGTGTAAGACATTGGCATGTTAATAAGGTCAAGCCAAAGGATGGGCTTTATTTCATGTTTGCAGCCCCTGATGCCCTCTATAGAATTACGTGTATAGCACCCAGATCAGGTTTATCTGGGCTGTTACCGACGGTGGTGCGCCGGACTCGTCTAACCGTGTTCGTGGTCTTAACGACCGATCATGCGTTCTGATAGGAGAGGCCGCTTAGTGTCCGGCTGCTAGAGCTGCCACATACTCTTCCGCACGTAAGGAACACTCTGTGTTTCCGCTAACGGTGATGACGCCACGTGGACCGAGCATCTTGAGTTTAAGGTAGGCATAGTGCGGTACTACGTTGAAGCGAACAAAGGTCGTTCTTCCGAGCAATGCATGATAACCGCTTCGGAGGGAAGTGTCGGTGTCACAACTGGCGGATCTCGGGTAGGGGGTCCCGATCTGTGCGTCTAGGCTGATGGTAACAGGAAGCAAGGGGCACAGATGTTTACCCAGGTTCAGGCCCTCTCGATGGAGGTAAAACCCTACTTCCTGCTTGATTAATATTGAAGATATGGGTAGTACAAGAGTAGATCTACCACGAGATCGTAGAGGCTAAACCCTAAGAGCTAGCCTATGATGGTATGGTTGTAATTGTGATCGGCCTTCTAAGGACCAACCTCTCCGGTTTATATAGACACCGGAGAGGGCCAGGGTTTACATGGAGTCAGTTACAAGGAAGGAAACACAATATCCGGATCACCAAGCTTGTCTTCCACGCAAAGGAGAGTCCCATCTAGACACGGGCCGAAGTCTTGAGTCTTGTATCTTCACGCTTCAGTAGTCCGGACGATGTATACAGTCTGGCTTTCCGAATACCCCCTAATCCAGGACTCCCTCAGTAGCCCCTGAACTAGGCTTCAATGACGACGAGTCTGGCGCGCAGTCTTGCCTTCGGTATTGCAAGGCGTGTTCCTTCTCCGAATACTCCAAAGTAGTTATCGAACACTTGAATCGTGTCCGGATCCACAAAATGATCTTCACATGCCACCGTAGAGAGAATGATATTTCACAAATGCAATCTGCTGACAACTTTTTAGACAACGCGACGTGTCATTACGGTCGAGTCATTATTCGAACCGTTTTCCTACAACCAGCCACAACGCATATTGCGAGGTGGTTTCCTTGACACGTCTTGTCAAAGCAGAGATCGTGTCCCCTTATCACGGGATTCTCATCAATACGGGTATGGGTAATCCCACCACGCCATCAATCGTGGCGCTTGGGACGCAAGCAATTCCCAATGGGCAAGTGGGGAGGCGTACCGCTTTCGGCGCCTCTATAAGGGGATAAGATTTCCCCATTTTCACCCATGCCTTCTTCCTCCTTTGCCCACTCTTGCCCCCTCAAGCTCTAGCGCCCAAGCCCAAGTCTTCTCTGCACAGCTAAACATGTCCAGAGCAGGAGGCAAGTGGGTGGCTTCCACCGTCAAGGAGAAGCACATCACAAATCTTCGGGCGGCTGGATACTTGGCCGCAGACATAGCACATCGGCTACCGGACGTCGGGCAGGTCATTCTGACCCCAGGACCTCACAAGTGGGTCGTGTTCGTCGCCCACTTCGTCCGTGGACTGGGATTCCCACTTCATCCCTTCGTCCGCGGGCTCATGTTCTACTACGGGCTAGATTTCCATGATCTAGCCCCGAATTTCGTCCTCAACATTTTGGCGTTCATCGTTGTATGCGAGGCCTTCCTCCGCATCAAGCCTCATTTCGTCTTGTGGCTGCAAACCTTTTGCGTGAAGCCGAAGATTGTGAGCGGCCAGCAAGCGGAGTGCGGAGGAGCCATGGTGGGCAAGATGCCTAACGTCACCTAGCTAGACGGCTCCTTTGCGGAAACCGTGAAGGGGTGGCAATCGGGGTGCTTCTACATCACCGAGCCGCGCGCGCCAACTAGGCGGCAGCCCCCGAGTTCCGATCCGGAGCCCCCATGCGGCTCACCTCCTGGGAAAAGAAGGGCATGTCCTGAGGCGAATCTACGGAGCTGACCGGACTCTAGACCTGCATCAAATGCATGAAGGACAAGAACATCAAGCTTGTCAACGTGATCCAGGTCATGCTCTTTCGCCGGATTCTGCCGTGCCAAAGGCGGGCATTCAATCTGTGGGAGTTCGTCCCGGCCGAACACCAGACGCTCTGGAAGCTCTACAACATGACGCACAAAGGCGCATGGAAGGTGTTGTTCAAGGCCTCCGAAGTACCTCCTCCCACATCCGAGGACCGCGGGCTTCACGCCGCGCGGCCTCCTAGTTAGGTGAGTTCTCAGACTACCACCAGATTCGGTTCTTCCCAATATATTCATGGGGGAGTCTTAAGTAAACTGTGCATACTTGTTTAGGATTATGTGGAGACAGCGGAGCAGGTTAACTGTCCGGCTCCGCTGCCAGAAAGCCTAGCTGATGCTCTCCTGACGGAGATGCTGGTCCCAGCGCCGTACAAGGTGCCGGAGCAGAAGGCCGAAAAGAAGGCCCCGAGGACCAGAAAGGGTCTCCGTCGTAAGGTTGTGCCAGAAGACTCGTCCGAAGACGATGAGGCACACTCCTCCCACGAAGGGGAGGAAGAAGAAGAAGAAGACGCCCCATCCGGAAAGGATGAGGGGCCTGGGGAGGCGGACCAGGGGGCCGGAAAAGGCCCTCGGCGCAAGGCCATCATACCCACGTCGTCCGACGATGACAAGACAGATTCCTTCTGCGGGGGCGGGGGAAAGCAAGAAGAAACTCTACCTCCCTGCACTGGGGAGGAGAAAAAGAGAAAAGGCGCCCCAAAGGGGGAGGCTGGGGCATCCAAGAAGGGAAAGGTGTCCCTTCCGGACTACTCCGCCATGGCCGCTCACAACGAGGAGGGGTGGCTGCCCAGGGGAAGTCCCCAGTGCGATCGTAAGTGTCCGCACTCTATCATGACTTCACTCCATAGCTTTTTTATAACGCCGAACATATATGCAGTCCGGCCAGGGCTCACCCCGAGGTGTCTTCTTCCGGGTCCCTGGGCGATTCTGAGATGAATTCGCTTCCGACAGCCACTACCCCTCAGCCCGCGGATGACACGGAGGTGTTGTCCCGAAGGCTCTTAGAGCGGGGGGAGGTGACTCTGGAGACGCCCCAAGGTGGGATTCCAGATGTCGGACAGGCAGGGTTCAAGATCCCCGCGGATCGTGTCGATGAGATCCACAGTAGGCCGGGCTCTCAGCCGAACACTGTTCCGGAACCTTCAATGGTTCCGAACTCAGGCGGACAACCCCTCATTAGGGGGGGGCGAGCCATATGCATCGAGGACTTTCGTTGCGCCCGAGGCACCGGATTGTCTGCTGGAAGTGCTTCGCGGTGCTTCCATGGATGAAGAGCACCGTACTCTTATGAGTGCGGTGATTCGGAAGGTTTCGTCTGCCAAGAGCGGACTAACCAAAGCTTGCACCAGCCTCCTGACAGGCTTTGAGGTAAGTAATAAATATGTATAAAATTACCACCCGATAGGTAGTAGCCCCTGATACTCTGTTTGGTGTTCAGAAAGAAAAGCCAAACTGAGGGTCAATTATAATCCACAGGAGTCTAATAATAAGTATTCATGTGAATAAGCAGGCTGTGCTGCTTGCCGCTGCTGCCCGTGATACGTCTCCAACGTATCTATAATTTTTTATTGTTCCATGCTAATATATTACCTCTTTTGGATGTTTATGGGCTTTATTTTACACATTTATATCATTTTTGGGACTAACCTACTAACCTGAGGCCCAACCCATATTGCTGTTTTTTTGCCAAATTCAGTATTTTGAAGAAAAGGAATATCAAACGGAGTCCAAACGGAATGAAACCTTCGGGAGCGTTATTTTTGGAACAAGTCTGATCCGGAGAGCTTGGAGTGCAAGTCAAGAAGCCTCCGAGGGCCCCACGAGATAGGAGGGTGCGCCCCCCCTGTAGGGCGCGCCCCCTGTCTCGTGGGCCCCTCGGGCGGCCACCGACGTACTTCTTCCTCCTATATATACCTACGTACCCCAAAAACATCCAGGAGCACCACGAAACACAATTTCCACCGCCGTAACCTTCTGTATCCGCGAGATCCCATCTTGGAGCCCTTGCCGGCACTCTGCCGGAGGGGGAAGCAACCACGGAGGGCCTCTACATCAACATCCTTGCCCCTCCGATGAGTTGTGAGTAGTTTACCACAGGCCTATGGGTCCATAGTTATTAGCTAGATGGCTTCTTCTCTCTTTTTGGATCTCAATACAATGTTCTCCCCCTCTCTTGTGGAGATCTATTCGATGTAATCTCTTTTTGCGGTGTGTTTGTCGAGATCCGATGAATTGTGGGTTTATGATCAAGTTTATCTATGAATAATATTTGAATCTTCTCTGAATTCTTTTATGTATGATTGAGTTATCTTTGCAAGTCTCTTCGAATTATCAGTTTGGTTTGGCCTACTAGATTGGTCTTTCTTGCCATGGGAGAAGTGCTTAGCTTTGGGTTCAATCTTGCGGTGTTCTTACCCAGTGACAGAAAGGGTTGCAAGACACGTATTGTATTGTTGCCATCGAGGATAACAAGATGGGGTTTATATCATATTGCATGTGTTTATCCCTCTACATCATGTCATCTTTCTTAATGCGTTACTCTGTTCTTATGAACTTAATACTCTAGATGCAGGCAGGAGTCGGTCGATGTGTGGAGTAATAGTAGTAGATGCAGGCAGGAGTCGGTCTACTTGTTATGGACGTGATGCCTATATACATGATCATGCCTAGATAATCTCATAACTATGCGCTTTTCTATCAATTGCTCGACAGTAATTTGTTCACCCACCGTAATACTTATGCTATCTTGAGAGAAGCCTCTAGTGAAACCTATGGCCCCCGGGTCTATCTCTTATCATATTTGCTTTCAATCTACTTTTATTTGCATCTTTACTTTTTGCATCTATATTATAAAATACCAAAAATATATTTATCTTATCATACTATCTTTATTAGATCTCACTTTCGCAAGTGGCCGTGAAGGGATTGACAACCCCTTTATTGCGTTGGTTGCGAGTTCTCAGTTTGTTTGTGTAGGTGCGTGGGACTTTTGAGGAGCCTCCTACTGGATTGATACCTTGGTTCTCAAAACTGAGGGAAATACTTACGCTACACTTTGCTGCATCACCCTCTCCTCTTCGAGGAAAACCAACGCAAGCTCAAGACATAGCAAGAAGGATTTCTGGCGCCGTTGCCGGGGAGGTCTTTGCTCAAGTCAAGACATACCAAGTACCCATCACAAACCCATCTCCCTCGCATTTACATTATTTGCCATTTGCCTCTCGTTTTCCTCTCCCCCACTTCACCCTTGCCGTTTTATTCGCCTTCTCTTTCCCAATCTCCCCCTCTCTTTTCGCTTGCCGTTTTTCTATTTGCTCGTGTGTTAGTTCGTTTACCTTGTCATTATGACTAGTCCTCCTATCTTTATGCTCACTCCCGAACAAGAAATTCACAATTTTAAGCAAAGGGAAAGAGAAAGTTTAAAAGATGCTTGGCATAGAATTTGCAATGCCCAATATAAAGCTACTAGGAAGCTTGCTACTTCCGTTCTTCTCCGCAATTTTTATGTAGGCATTACTCCTTGGAATAGATGTGTTCTTGATATTGCTACCGGAGGTGATTTCATGAGTAGCCTACTTTTGATGCTTATAATGCTATGTTAGATTTGTTTGGCCCACCACCTCTTTTGGTCAATGGAACGGTTTTAACTCTAGAACATGTGATGCAATGGCTTGATGTTATTGAAAATAAATTTGCCACTATTGAATTGATTGAAAATTTGGATAAAAAGATTCATAATCACATCACCCAGTTTGGATCTAGGGTTGGAGTTACTTTGAAAAATCTTAAGGAAAAAGAACCTATAGTCAATGAAAAAATAGATCTAGACTCTTCTAGAATCAGTAAACTTGGAGGATATCATTACAAACTTGGGTTCCGCGTTTTCCCCCATGATAAACACTCCAAAACCCCCTACTAAAATTGCCAAGTTTATTTATGTTCCTAAGAATAAGGGTGAATCTTCTAGTAAGGGAGATGCGGATCTCAAATCCATAAGTGTTCTTCCCATTGCCTCTCCATCGTTAAGGAACCTTTTGCTACCAATGAATTTCTTGAATTTTTGCCTAAAGGTTTAGCCAATGCTAAAAGGGAAGAAATCTCTAGAGATCACAAGCGCTCTATTGATGAATTTAGTGCCAAAGATGGCACTCGTTAGATCTATCCTTGCTTTTATGCCTAGCTAGGGGCGTTAAACAATAACGCTAGTTGGGAGGCAACCCAATTTTCTTTATGTTTTTGTTTTTGCTCATGATTAGTAATAGATCTTGCATCTACCTTCTGTTTAGATGTGTTTTTATCTTCTAATTAGTGTTTGTGCCAAGTAGAACCTATAGGATAACCTATGATGATAGTTGATTTGATTCTGCTGAAAAACAGAAACTTTGCACGCACGAATATAATTTTGTTAAATCACAGTAACGTACTTTTGCATTGATTATTTTTTCTGCTGTTCAATAAACAAATTGCACAGGACTTCCTATTTTCGTAGGATTTTTAGAGTTCCAGAAGTCTGCGTTAGTTACCGATTGCTACAGACTGTTCTGTTTTTGACAGATTCTGTTTTTTGTGTGTTGTTTGCTTATTTCAATGCATCTATGGCTAGTAAATCAGTCTATGAACCATAAAGAAGTTGGAATACAGTAGGTTTAACACCAAATTAAATAAAGAATGAGTTCATGGCAGTACCTTATGTGGTGGTTTTGTTTTCTTTCACTAACGGAGCTTATAAGATTTCCTGTTGAGTTTTGTGTTGTGAAGTTTTCAAGTTTTGGGTAAAGCTTTTATGGACTATGGAATAAGGAGTGGCAAGAGCCTAAGCTTGGGGATGCCCATGGCACCCCAAGATATTCAAGAATAGCCAAAAGCCTAAGCTTGGGGATGCCCCGGGAAGGCATCCCCTCTTTCGTCTTCGTTCATTGGTAACTTTACTTGGAGCTATATTTTTATTCGCCACATGATATGTGTTTTGCTTGGAGCGTCGTGTATTATATTAGTCTTTGCTTTTTAGTTTACCACAATCATCCTTGCTGTACACACCTTTTGGGAGAATCCTATTTGATTAGAATTTGCTAGAATACTCTATGTGCTTCACTTATATCTTTTGAGCTTGATAGTTTTTGCTCTAGTGCTTCACTTATATCTTTTAGAGCACGGTGGTGTCTTAATTTTGAAGAAATTGCTAGTCTCTCATGCTTCACTTATATTATTTTGAGAGTCTTTTAGAACAGCATGGTATTTGCTATGATCATAAAGTTGGTCCTAGAATGATGAGCATCCAAGTTGGGTATAATAAAAACTATCATAGAAAGTGAATTGGATGCTATGATCAATTTGATGCTTGATAATTGTTTTGAGATATGGAGGTAGTGATATTAAAGTCATGCTAGTTGGGTGATTATGAATTTAAAGAATGCTTGTGTTGAAGCTTGTGATTCCTGTAGCATGCACGTATGGTGAACCGCTTTGTGATGAAGTTGGAGCACAATTTTATTTATTGATTGTCTTCCTTATGAGTGGCGGTCGGGGATGAGCGATGGTCTTTTCCTACCAATCTATCCCCCTAGGAGCATGCGCGTAGTACTTTGGTTTTTGATGACTTCTAAATTTTTGCAACAAGTATATGAGTTCTTTGATTAATGTTGAGTCCATGGATTATACGCACTCTTTCACCCTTCCACCATTGCTAGCCTCTCTTGTACCGTGCAATTTTCGCCGGTACCATACACCCACCATACTCCTTCCTCAAAACAGCCACCATACCTACCTATTATGGCATTTCCATAGCCATTCCGAGATATATTGCCATGCAACTTTCCACCGTTCCGTTCATATGACACGCATTACTTTTGTCATATTGCTTTTTGCATGATCATGTAGTTGACATTGTATTTGTGGCAAGGCCACCTTTCATAATTTTCATACATGTCGCTCTTGATTCATTGCATATCCCGGTACACCGCCGGAGGCATTCATATAGAGTCATATCTTGTTCTAGCTTTGAGTTGTAAATCCATAAAAGTGTGATGATCTTCATTATTAGAGCATTGTCCTAGTGAGGAAAGGATGATGAAGACTATGATTCCCCCACAAGTCGGGATGAGACTTCAGACTTTACAAAAAGAAAAAAAAAGGGAGAAAGGCCAAAAAGAAAAAAAAAAGAAAAAAAAAAGATAGGCCAAAGAAAAAAAAAGAGAAAAAAAAGAAAAAAATGAGAGAAAAAGAGAGAAGGGACAATGCTACTATCTCTTTTTCCACACTTGTGCTTCAAAATAGCACCATGATCTTCATGATAGAGAGTCTCATATGTTGTCACTTTCATATACTAGTGGGAATTTTTCATTACAGAACTTGGCTTGTATATAACAATGATGGGCTTCCTCCAAAGTGCCCTAGGTCTTCGTGAGCAAGCAAGTTGGATGCACCCCACTTAGTTTCTTTTGTTGAGCTTTCATATATTTATAGCTCTAGTGCATCCGTTGCATGGCAATCCCTACTCACTCACATTGATATCTATTAATGGGCATCTCCATAGCCCGTTGATACACCTAGTTGATGTGAGACTATCTTCTCCTTTTTTGTCTTCTCCACAACCACCCTTCTATTCCACATATAGTGCTATGTCCATGGGTCACGCTCATGTATTGCGTGAAAGTTGAAAAAGTTTGAGATTATTAAAGTATGAAACAATTGCTTGGCTTGTCATCGGGATTGTGCATGATTAAATAATTTGTGTGATGAAGATAGTGCATAGCCAGACTATATGATTTTGTAGGGATAACTTTCTTTAGCCATGTTATTTTGAGAAGACATGATTACTTTGATTAATATGCTTGAAGTATTACTATTTCTTATGTCAATACGAACTTTTATTTTGTATCTTTTGGATCTGAACATTCATGCCACAATAAATAAAATTACATTATGAATTATGCTAGGTACCATTCCACATCAAAAAATCTCTTTTTATCATTTACCTACTCGAGGACGAGCAGGAATTAAGCTTGGGGATGCTTGATACGTCTCCAACGTATCTATAATTTTTTATTGTTCCATGCTATTATATTACCTCTTTTGGATGTTTATGGGCTTTATTTTACACATTTATATCATTTTTGGGACTAACCTACTAACCAGAGGCCCAGCCCATATTGCTGTTTTTTTGCCTATTTCAGTATTTCGAAGAAAAGGAATATCAAACGGAGTCCAAACGGAATGAAACCTTCGGGAGCGTTATTTTTGGAAAAAATCTGATTCGGAGAGCTAGGAGTGCAAGTCAAGAAGCCTCCGAGGGCCCCACGAGATAGGAGGGCGCGCCCCTGTCTCGTGGGCCCCTCGGGCGGCCACCGACGTACTTCTTCCTCCTCTATATAGCTACGTACCCCGAAAACATCCAGGAGCACCACGAAACACAATTTCCACCACCGTAACCTTCTGTATCCGTGAGATCCCATCTTGGAGCCCTTGCCGGCACTCTGCCGGAGGGGGAAGCAACCACAGAGGGCCTATACATCAACATCCTTACCCCTCCGATGAGTTGTGAGTAGTTTACCACAGACCTACGGGTCCATAGTTATTAGCTAGATGGCTTCTTCTCTCTTTTTAGATCTCAATACGATGTTCTCCCCCTCTCTTGTGGAGATCTATTCGATGTAATATCTTTTTGCGGTGTGTTTGTCGAGATCCGATGAATTGTGGGTTTATGATCAAGTTTATCTATGAATAATATTTGAATCTTCTCTGAATTCTTTTATGTATAATTGAGTTATCTTTGCAAGTCTCTTCGAATTATCAGTTTGGTTTTGCCTACTAGATTGGTCTTTCTTGCCATGGGAGAAGTGCTTAGCTTTGGGTTCAATCTTGCGGTGTTCTTACCCAGTGACAGAAAGGGTTGCAAGACACATATTGTATTGTTGCCATCGAGGATAACAAGATGGGGTTTATATCATATTGCATGTGTTTATCCCTCTACATCATGTCATCTTGCTTAATGTGTTACCCTGTTCTTATGAACTTAATACTCTAGATGCAGGCAGGAGTCGGTCGATGTGTGGAGTAATAGTAGTAGATGCAGGCAGGAGTCGGTCTACTTGTTATGGACGTGATGCTTATATACATGATCATGCCTAGATAATCTCATAACTATGCGCTTTTCTATCAATTGCTCGACAGTAATTTGTTCACCCACCGTAATACTTATGCTATCTTGAGAGAAGCCTCTAGTGAAACCTATGGCCCCCGGGTCTATCTCTTATCACATTTGCTTTCAATCTACTTTTATTTGCATCTTTACTTTTTGCATCTATCTTATAAAATACCAAAAATATATTTATCTTATCATACTATCTTTATTAGATCTCACTTTCGCAAGTGGTCGTGAAGGGATTGACAACCCCTTTATTGCGTTGGTTGCGAGTTCTCAGTTTGTTTGTGTAGGTGCGTGGGACTTTTGAGGAGCCTCCTACTGGATTGATACCTTGGTTCTCAAAACTAAGGGAAATACTTACGCTACACTTCACTGCATCACCCTCTCCTTTTCGAGAAAAACCAACGCAAGCTCAAGAAGTAGCAGCCCGCACAGCCGAGGTTGCCGAACTAAAGCGGGACCTGGAGCAGGCACAGGGAGAGCTCGACCTCACAAAGAGGCAGCTCGAAGAGAACAAGGGTAAGTGATTCCCCTCTCTTATGTGTTTAAGGATAGACAAAATTGGTTAGTCTAACGCCAAAGTGTCGTGACTGTGTAACAGGGGCACCGTTGAAGTGGCGTCCCTAAAGAAAGCGCTGTCCGAGGCCGAAGACAAGGCGGCCTTGGAATGCAAGGAGCGCGAAAAGCAAAGTGCTAGAGTGGGCGAGGTACAGCAAGAGCTCCAGGACCTCGGCAAGAAGTATGAGTCCGTGGAGCATGATCTGAAGATGAAAGAGGCCGAGCTTGCGAAGGCCTTGGTGAGTATGAAAGATGCCAAGGCCGAAGCCGAGAAGGCATAGTAGGAAATCCAGGAGGCCAAAAGATAGCAGCGGGTAAGAAATTCTTTATGCAAAGCAAACATGTGGAGGAGGCGTTTCTTTTACTTACTCGAATTCGGAGCTCTCCGGGGGCATTCGCAGATCTGCCATGCAGCGTATCAAACGCTGCGGAGTTCTACCGTGCCCAGGAGGGGAGCTCAACGGAGAAGTTGTTCTGGTCCCAGTATGCTGGGGACGAACATCCAATGCCTCTGAGTGACCAACTGAAGCAGTTGGTCGAACTCCACCGGGCGGCCGAAGTGGCTATGAAAGATTTCATAGTCCGGCTGTGCCCTGGTGAGCCCCTGCCCACTAGCTACTTCGGCCTGATCAAGCGGATGGTGAATGCCTATCCGCGGCTTGAAGTCATCAAGCGATCTGTTTGCATTGAGGGTGCCCGCCGGGCCTTTGCCAGCGCGAAGGTGCATTGGGGCAAGTTGGATGCTGAGAAGCTGGTGAAGGACGGTCCGCCAGAGGGCAAGGAGCATCGCCATCCCGAGAAGTACTATGATGGTGTTATGAAGGGCGCCCGTCTCGTGGCCGATGAGTGTACCAAGGACAAGATCTTTGACTAAATGTACCTCTGCCGCTGTTGTAATTTAAAGATGAATTTACTTACGCTATGTAGCACTGTTTGATTTAAAATATTACCTTCTGTGCGGCTGTTTATAAAATTCTAAAAGTAGGCCAGTCGTCGGCTTCCGCCCCCGCGTAACTAGTACTGGGGTGTTCATGGAAAACCCGGACACTCTTTATCCAAATGTTTGGTCCCTTAAGAAGGTGTCTGGCGCAGCGAACTAGGCAATCAGACTATGCGGCTTTATAGCTTTCACTTAGCCATAGAAGTCTACAATTTTAAATTTCGGCGAAGCCCCTAGAATCTGGAAGGCCGAATTGGGGCGCTATACACGCCTAGATCGGACGAAGCCGATTTATCGCCTAAAGCGGAAAATCTTTAAGGATTTTAGGACCTCTCGAACAGCGACCAGCTCTCGCCACATCATGCCGGTCAGTTTTCGGCTTTCTCTATTGAGGTGCTCGTCCAGAAGAACCGGGACGAATTTACTTACGCTATGTAGCACTGTTTTGATTTAAAATATTACCCTCTGTGCGGCTGTTTATAAAATTCTGAAAGTAGGCCAGTCGTCGGCTTCCGCCCCCATGTACCTAGTACCGGGCTGTTCCTGGAAAAACCCGGATACTCTTTATCCAAATTTTTGGTCCCTTAAGGAGGTATACGGCGCAGCGAACAAGGCAATCGGACTATGCGGCTTTATAACATTCACTTGGCCATAGAAGTCTATAATTTTAAATTTCGGCCAAGCCCCTAGAATTCGGAGGGCCGATTAGGGTGCTATATACGCCTAAATCGAACAAGGCCGATTCATCGCCTAAAGCGGAAAAAATCTTGAAGGATTTTAAGACCTCTCGAACAGCGACCAGCTCTCGCCGCATCATGCCGGTCAGTTTTCGGCTTTCTCTACTGAGGTGCTCGTCTGGAAGAACCAGGACACAACCGCAGTAGTTCTCCCTGCGCTACCTTAGCCGATATAATGGAACGTAAGGTACCAAAACAAGGGAGCTGGGCTAACCCAACTGTAGACCCAAGACAAGATTCGGAGCTGATGCATATAGTGCTATAAGTTCGGGGTGCCGCACTGTTGAAAGTGTTCGGACTTAGTCTTGCCGTATTATGGGGCGCCGGAAGAAGCCCCTGTCAAATTGACCGTACCAAGGTGTACGGATGCAATATCAAATAAAATTTATGAGAAAAAAATGCTCAAATAAGAATAATAAGTTGACGCTATATATGATCTCCCATTGATGAGTAATACTTTTAAGCGTATGTTTACAATGGATACATTAAGCGGAGATAAATAGGACTATTTGACATGTCCTATCAAGGGGCAGGCTGTGTACAGATAGATAAAACATGTATAACGATCGTAAATAGATTCCACCTGGGTGTTTCCTTCTGTGCGCAACGCCTGTTGCCTCCTTGGTTTTCTCTCCTACATAAGTCCGACAATCCGGCTCTTCTGAAGAGGTTGCACTAAAGCAATGTCCTGAAAGGTAAAAGGGAAGGGTTATGAAGGTATATAGCGGTTACCCGCACTATTGACTGAGTCGTTGTTGCGCCTCCACCTACGCCCATGGTATCTTGAGTGCGTATTTGTGTACGCATGGCACGAATGCTGCTTCGGTGGGGCTTGAGCGGTGGTCGGACTGCTAGTCGCGCTCTTGGCGTGCTTGATGGTCCTGTTGCGGGGTGCTCCGGACTCTCTTGACGGTGCTCGAAGTTGTTGTTGCCGGATTGGTTTGTCGGAGTAGGCCGCATTGTACTTCTGCCGCGAGGGCTGCAGTATGCTCTTCTGTATGGAGAGAGCGGTCCATGTTTCCGTTGACTGTTATGACCCCGTGCGGGCCTGGCATCTTGAGCTTGAGATATGCATAGTGTGGTACCGCATTGAATCTAGCGAATGCGGTTCGTCCGAGCAGTGCGTGGTAACCATTGCAGAAAGGGACGATATCGAATATTAATTCTTCGCTTCGGAAGTTGTCCGGAGATCCGAAGACCACTTCCAATGTTATGGAGCCCGTACAGCGGGCCTCTACTCCAGGGATTACACCTTTAAAGGTGGTTTTGGTGGGCTTGATCCTTTAAGGGTCAATGCCCATTTTGCGCACTGTGTCCTGATAAAGCAGGTTCAGGCTGCTGCCACCATCCATAAGGACTCGCGTGAGATGAAATCCGTCGATGATTGGGTCTAAGACCAATGCAGCTGAGCCGCTGTGACGGATGCTAGTAGGATGATCCCTGCGATCAAAGGTGATCGGACAAGCTGACCATGGGTTGAACTTGGGGGCGACTGGCTCCATCGCGTAGACGTCCCGTAGTGCCCACTTCCGTTCCCGCTTGGGGATGTGAGTGGCGTAGATCATGTTGACCGTTTTCACCTGGGAAGGATTTCTTTTGTCCCACCGTGTTCGGACGCCGGGGTTCATCATCGCTGTGCAACCCCTTGTCCTTGTTTTTGGCATTTATTTTGCCGGCCTGTTTGAACACCCAGCAGTCTCTATTGTTGTGGTTGGCTGGCTTGTCCGGGGTGCCATGAATTTGGCACGAGTGCTCCAGTATGCGGTCCAGACTGGACGGTCCCTGATTATTTGTTTTGAACGGCTTCTTCCGCTGACCGGACTTGGATCCGCTGAATCTGGAGTTGACTGCCGTGTCTTCAGTGTTGTCGCCGTTGTTCTGTCGCTTATGTCTGTTACGCCATGGCTTGCCGTTAGTATCGTGGCTGTACGAGGTGCCGGAATGTGGCGTGGTGCTGCTGCAAGCCAACCAGCTGTCCTCGCCCGCGCAAAAGCGGGTCATTAGTGTTGTGAGAGCTGCCATGGACTTGGGTTTTTCCTGGCCGAGGTGTCGAGCGAGACACTCGTCCTGGATATTATGCTTAAAAGCCGCCAGGGCTTCGGCGTCCGAACAATCGACTATTTGGTTCTTTTTAGTTAAGAATCGAGTCCAGAATTTCCTGGCTGACTCTCCGGGCTGTTGAGTAATGTGGCTCAGGTCATCAGCATCCGGTGGTCGCACATATGTGCCCTGGAAGTTGTCGAGGAATGCGTCTTCCACGTTTTCCCAACTGCCAATGGAATTTGCTGGCAGGCTGTTTAGCCAATGTCGGGCTGGTCCTTTGAGCTTAAGGGGAAGGTACTTGATGGCGTGTAGATCATCTCCGCGGGCCATGTGAATGTGGAGAAGGAAATCTTTGATCCATACTGCGGGGTCTGTTGTGCCATCGTATGATTCGATGTTTACGGGTTTGAACCCTTCTGGGAATTCATGATCCATCACTTCGTCAGTGAAGCAGAGGGGGTGTGCGGTGCCTCTGTGCCGGGATATGTGGCTACGCAGTTCGAATTGGTCTGGGTTGTTGTGTTCGGCCCGGCCGGACTTGTTGATAATGTCTCCGGCGTGACGGTCATCGTCGCGCGCTGGGGCGCGCCCCCGCGATCCGTAGATCGATCTTGGATGTCCTACTTTGTTTTCCAGTATATCTTGCAGGACTTGCCAGTTGCCCCGGGCCGTAGTGTATTGGCATGGGGGTGCGGGCTGGTATTCGGGTTGATATCCCATTTTATCCTGGCCACGTGGTGGCCGGTCAGCCGTTTGGCGGTCGAGTCCGTATTCCTCGGCTGCCAGGACTTCAGTCCATCTATCTGTGAGCAGGTCTTGATCAGCCTGGAGTTGCTGCTGCTTCTTCTTCAGGCTCCTCGCAGAGGCAATAAGCCGGCGCTTGAAGCGCTCCTGCTCCACGGGATCCTCAGGCATGCCGAACTCGTCGTTGCCGAGGCTAATCTCGTCTTCGGAGGGGGGCATATAGTTGTCCTCCTCCGGGTATCCGTCAGTCGCCTGTTCATTTGGGCTGACCTGCTCATCTTCCTGTTCGGCCTGCTCGAAGGCGGGCTGGTCAGGGTTGTATTCCTTTTCGGCACCATCCGGATTGCTTTCGTCTTCGGGGCCGGTATTGCTGTGGCGGGGCTTGGAGCGGCACCGACTACGCCCATGCTTTGCTTTTCTCCCTGAGGGGTTATCCTCCATTGCCTCGTCGCCATTGGTTTCCTTTGGAGTGTCCACCATGTATATATCATATGAGGAGGTGACCGTCCACCGCCCTGTGAGCGGTAGCTCTTGTAATTCTCCTGCATCGTCGTCCATACCGTCGATGTCTTCGGAGTCGAAGTCAAGCACGCCGGTTAAATCATCGACCATGGCAATGAAGTGGGTGGTGGGTGGGCAGCGAATTCCTTCGTCGCCTGCTTCCCACTCAAGCCGGACATAGTTTGGCCCAAAGCCTCCTGACAAAGAGAGAGAGACTTTAGTGAGTTCAGCATGTTGCCAAAGGGCGAGTGTTGGAGGATGTCCGCAGGGGTAAACTCCATTACCGGAGCCCAACCTGGCTCGGCTGGCTCGAGGGTGTGCGGACCAGAACCAACAACCGGATACGAGTCCGGGGGCCCGGGGTGACAGGCCTCCACAGAGGTGAGACCTGTATTCGGCTCCACCGCCGATGAGTGTGCGGACTGCAGGGCGAGGTCCACCCCTCCGTCCTTAGGCAATGCAACTTGCTCCGGATTTAGATCCGGGGCTACTGCAGGGGTGATATCCCGAGCTTTGTCTGACAACAGGTTTAAGTCGTGCTCGTCGTGACTGTTCGGTGCTCCGGGCGAAGTCCCAAATCCGTCGAAGATCAAGTCTCCATGAATATCAGCTGTCTATTTCAAATTTCCGAACCTGACCTGGTGGCCGGGGGCGTAGCTATCGATCTGCTCCAGATGGCCAAGCGAATTGGCCCGCAGTGCGAAGCTGCCGAACACAAAGATCTATCCGGGGAGAAAAGTCTCCCCCTGGACCGTGTTGTTGACGATTGAAGGCGCCATCAAGCCCCGCAGCGATGACACAGAGGAACTCTCAATGAAAGCACCAATGTTGGTGTCAAAACTGGCGGATCTCGGGTAGGGGGTCCCGATCTGTGCGTCTAGGCTGATGGTAACAGGAAGCAAGGGGCACAGATGTTTACCCAGGTTCGGGCCCTGTCGATGGAGGTAAAACCCTACTTCCTGCTTGATTAATATTGAAGATATGGGTGGTACAAGAGTAGATCTACCACGAGATCATAGAGGCTAAACCCTAAGAGCTAGCCTATGATGGTATGATTGTAATTGTGATCGGCCTTCTAAGGACCAACCTCTCCGGTTTATATAGACACCAAAGAGGACTAGGGTTTATATGGAGTCGGTTACAAGGAAGGAAACACAATATCCGGATCGCCAAGCTTGTCTTCCACGCAAAGGAGAGTCCCATCTGGACACGGGCCGAAGTCTTGAGTCTTGTATCTTCACGCTTCAATAGTCCGGACGATGTATACAGTCTGGCTGTCCGGATACCCCCTAATCCAGGACTCCCTCAGGGAGCGATGGCGAAGAGTAATTCTTCGCTTCTGAAGTTGTCGGGAGAACTGAATGTCACCTCTAGTACGAGGGAGCCCCTGTAGTGGGCCTCAACACCTGGTATCACCCCTTTAAAGGTGGTGTTACTTTGGCTGATTCTGGATGGGTCTATCCCCATCTTGCGGACAGTGTCCTGATATATTAGATTGAGACTACTGCGGCCGTCCATGAGGACACGAGTGAGATGGTATCCATCAATTATTGGGTCGAGCACCAAGGCAGCTGATCCTCCATGCCGGATACTAGTCGGGTGGTTCCTGTGATCAAAGGTGATCGGGTAGGCCGACCAGGGGTTGAGTTTGGGGGCAACGGGCTCTACAGCGTATACGTCTTTGAGCGCACGCTTGCGCCTTCTCTTTGGTATATGAGTCGCGTAGATCATGTTTACCATTTTTACCTCTGGTGGGAATTTTTCTGTCCCCCAGTGTTCGGCTGGCGAGGCTGATCCTCGTCTTCACTTGGTGTTTCCCTTCCCTTGTGTTCGGAATTAACTTGCCGGCCTGCTTAAAGACCCAGCATTCTTTGTGAGTGTGGTTCGCAGGTTTTTCGGGGGTGCCATGAATTTGGCACAATCTGTCCAGGACTTTGTTCAGGCCGGACGGTCCCTCTTTGCTGCCTTTAAATGGCTTCTTTTGTTGACCGGATTGAGAGCCACTGAATCCGGCATTGACCGTCGTGTTGTCTGGACTTTCTTTCTTGTTTTGACGCTTGTTTTTATTGCGTCGTGGCTTCCCATTGCCATCCCTAATTTCGGATGTGCCTGCGTCGCTGGTGCCTCTACGGGCCAACCATGTGTCCTCACCTGCGCAGAAGCGGGTCATAAGGCTTGTTAAGGCTGCCATTGTCCTCGGCTTTTCTTGGCCGAGGTGTCTGGAGAGCCACTCATCTCGGATACTGTGCTTGAAGGCCGCTAGGGCTTCGGCATCCGGACAATCGACAAATTGATTCTTCTTAGTTAGAAATCTGTTCCAAAGCTTACGGGCGGACTCTCCGGGCTGTTGTATTATGTGACTTAAATCGTCAGCGTCCAGAGGTCGGACGTAGGTCCCTTGAAAATTGTCCCTGAAAGCGTCCTCAAGTTCTTCCCAACTTCCGATTGAATTTTTGGGGAGGCTTTTCAATCAGTGCTGAGCTGGCCCCTTCAACTTCAGGGGAAGGTATTTGATGGCATGGAGGTCGTCCCCACGAGCCATGTGGATATGAAGGATAAAATCCTCAATCCAGACCCCAGGGTCTGTCGTTCAGTCGTATGCCTCTATGTTCACAGGTTTGAATCCCTGTGGAAATTCGTGATCCAGTACCTCTTCGGTGAAGCACAGAGGGTGCGCAGCCCCTCTGTATCTGGACATGTCGTGGCATGCTGTCGACTGTTGTTGTGTCCGGTGTTGATTCCAAACTGGTATTCGATCAGTCTGATCGTTTTGGTGACCGTAATCCTGCGCCGGAGCATGTCCTCTAGATCCATAGATGGACCTGGTCGCGCCGGCCTTTTTGTCCAGGAGCTCACGTAAATCGTGTGCGGCGTCAGTAGCTGCTCTATCGCGGTCATGAAGTGGTTGGTCCGACCTATTGGCCGTATTGTTCTTCGGAAGAATGGCCTCATCATCGAATTCTGGCAGCAGCTTGCGCTTTGGGTAGCTCTTTGTGTGGCGATCATCGCCATATTTTTATTTAGTGTCTAGCACTTTATTCCATCTGCGGTTGAGCATTTCCTGTGCGGCCTTAAGCCTTTGCTTCTGCTTCTTTAGGCTTCTCGCAGTGGCCATAAGCCTTGTGTGCAGGTTATCCCGTTCCAAACGTTTTTCTGGGATGATGAATGCATCATCGTTCGGACTGTACTCTTCTCCGGAGGCAGGTTGATGAGTTCGGCCCTCGGGATCGCTGTGATCAGGCGTCTGCTCCGGGATGTGTTCGGCGTGACCTGGCTCATCCCGCTCCATCGCTGGGTCCATATGGTCGTTGTTGCCTATGGAGTTGACTGGGGTGTCGATTTTTCCAGCGCTGTTATCGCTATTTTTACTGTGGCTGGACTTAGAGCGGCGTCTGCGCCATCGTTTTGGCCTTTGTCCGGGGGTTTTATCCTCCGTTGTATCCTTTTTGTCTCCATTGTCCTCCTTAGGCGTGTCCACCATGTATATATCATATGATGAGGTGGCAGTCCAGCGCCCCGTGGGCGGTGGTTCCAAATCGTCCCCTGCGCCGACGTCCATACTATCAGTGTCGTCGGAGTCGAAGTCAAGCATGTCTGTTACATCATCGACAATGGCTATTAAGTGGGTGGTGGGTGGGCGGAAATTTTCTTCGTCGTCCGAATCTGCCTCAAGCGGGACATAGTTCGGCCAAGAGTCCTTAAAGAGTTTAACACATCGCCAAAGGGTGGGTGCTGAAAGATATCCACAGCGGTGAACTCCATTACCGGAGCCCAATCGGATTCGATGGGCCCGGGTGCGTACGGTCTAGAACCTACAGCCAGACACAAGTCTGGGGGTCCGGTGACACAGACTTCCTTAGAGGTGGAGTCTGTGTTCGGCTTTACCGCCGATGAGTATGCGGCCTCCGGGGCGGGGTCCATCCACCCGTCCTCGAATGACGTGATCTGCCCCGGATTTAGGTCCGGGGCTACTGCAGGTGCGATATCCCGAATATTGTCTGACAACAGATCTAAGCCGTGCTCGTCATGGCTGTTCGGCGCTCCTGGCATAGGCCTGAATCCATTGAAGATCAAGTCTCTGCGTATATCGGTCGTGTAGTTAAGGTTTCCGAACCTGACCTGATGGCCAGGGGCGTAGCTGTCCATCTACTCCAGATGGCGAAGCGAATTGGCCCGCAGTGCGAATCCGCCGAACACGAAGATCTTTCCGGGGAGAACAGTCTCACCCCGGACCGCGTTGTTGTTGACGATTGAAGGAGCCATCGAGCCTTGCTACGACGACACAGAGGAACTCTCAATGAAAGCACCAATGAAGGTATCAAAACTGACGGATCTCGGGTAGGGGGTCTCGAACTATGCGTCTAAGACTAATGGTAACAGGAGGCAGGGGACACGATATTTTACCCAGGTTCGGGCCCTCTTGATGCAGGTAATACCCTACTTCCTGCTTGATTGATCTTGATGATATGAGTATTACAAGAGTTGATCTACCACGAGATCATAGAGGCTAAACCCTGGAAGCTAGCCTATGATTATCATTGTTCTCCTCCTACGGACTAAACCCTCCGGTTTATATAGACACTGGAGGAGGCTAGGGTTACACAGAGTCGGTTACAAAGAAGGAGATCTAACATCGAATCGCCAAGCTAGCCTTCCACGCAAAGGAGAGTCCCATCCGGACACGGGACGAAGTCTTGAGTCTTGCATATTCATAGTCCAACAGTCCGGCCAAAGTATATAGTCCAGCTGTCCGGATACCCCCTAATCCAGGACTCCCTCAGTGGGATCACTACTTCCTAAAGTTGATACTCTTCCAACCCCACTTTCATCAACATAATCATCATAAATAGGAGGCATGCTATCATCATAATAAATTTTCTCATCTAAACTAGGGTGAGGGAGTCCTAGACTAGGGGGTGTCCGGATAGCCGAACTATCATTATTGGCCGGACTCCAAGACTATGAAGATACAAGATTGAAGACTTCGTCCCGTGTCCGGATGGGACTTTCCTTGGCGTGGAAGGCAAGCTTGGCTATACGGATATGTAGATCTCCTACCATTGTAACCGACTCTATGTAACCCTAGCCCTCTCCGGTGTCTATATAAACCGGAGGGTTTTAGTCCATAGGACGAACGACAATCATACCATAGGCTAGCTTCTAGGGTTTAGCCTCCATGATCTCGTGGTAGATCTACTCTTGTACTACCCATATCATCAATATCAATCAAGCAGGAGTAGGGTTTTGCCTCCATCGAGAGGGCCCGAACCTGGGTAAAAACATCATGTCCCTTGTCTCCTGTTACCATCCGCCTAGACGCACAGTTCGAGACCCCCTACCCGAGATCCGCCGGTTTTGACACCGACATTGGTGCTTTCATTGAGAGTTCCTCTGTGCCGTTGCAATCAGGAAGGATGCCTCTTCCCGTCTTTAAAGACGGTACCGTTGCCAAGGGAGCTTTGGCCGCTGGCCAAACAATCTGGTTAGGTGGTTTTCTTATGACTGCCTGTTTGGCCGCCGCTCCGACAATGACCTCTCGGGTCATCAAAAGCGATCTTCACGTCAACTCGGAATTCGCCGAGCAGCTAGATCCGATGGAGCTATCCTCCGTAAATGAGCTCTTGGATCGCATCGCCACCCTAGGAGTCGCCACAGACTACAATCAGATTGGGCTTAAAACCGATCCGAGAGAGATCAACTCTCCCCAGGCTACCCACCACGTTGCTGTGGTAGAGGAACAATGCGGCGACTCTTCTTCTATATTAAAGACCAGTTATGTCCGGATTCCTGATCCCTCCATGCCAGATTCCCGCGGAGGGATGGATGCCAATCAAGTACTGAACCTAAAGTCAGGCGGCGGACCAGATTCGTTGGACAACATCCAGCAATCCAAACTCCCAAATCCGGAAACTTTTCGGCCCTGGAGCCTCAGATTGGGCGGGGTTTCGAATTTATTTCCACCCGCCCACCCAAACACAAGCGATCTATCTCAAATTCGGCAAGAGCCCGCTGAAACAGTACATCATTACTGGGCCAGATTCCTCCTGGTTATGAACAGGATAAAGGACTGCCGCGAGGGAAGCACAATCTCAACTTTCTACAACAATTGCACGGGCAAGGGAATCTTGAACGCCATAAATCGTTGCGAAATTACACGCTTCGCCGACCTGCCAGCGATGAACCCAAATTCCGAACAGCCCGAGCACCAGCCGCACTGGTCCTCAGTCCAATAGTGGACGGCTTTTGTCTTACCAAGGTACTCATGGATGGCGGCAGCGGATTAAACCTCATCTATGAGGAAACCCTTCGAAAAATGGAAATAGACTGGAGCCGCATTGAGCGAAGCAGCACAACCTTTAGAGGAATAATCCCTAGTCGGGAAGTACGTTGCACAGGAAAAATTACACTAGATGTGGTGTTCGGCTCGCCGGACAATTACAGGTCCGAGGAGGTCACGTTCCAAGTGGCCCCGTTCAGCAGCGGATATCATGCTTTACTAGGGCGAGAGGCATTCACAATTTTTCAAGCTATACCCCATTACGGGTACATGAAGCTTAAAATGCCCGGGCCCAATGGAATCATCACTCTTGTCAGTGATCCAGACATAGCACTCCGCGCTGAAAATAAGACAGCCGCAGTAGCCCTAGAGGCACTATCCGAAGCCCCAGCGGCAGAGGAACTCACTGCACTGCGCTCCAGGGTGAACAGGGACGATGTGATACTTGATAAGAGATCCAAGTCCACCTCTTTTAAACCAGCGGACGAAATAGTCAAAATCCAAGTCCATCCAACGGACCCCACAAAGATGGCCTCCATTGGGGCACAATTAAACCCTGACATAGACGCCGCACTACGAGAATTCCTTCGGGAAAATTGGGATATCTTTGCCTGGCACCCTTCAGATATGCTAAAATCCCATGCAGGTTGGCAGAACACAGCCTAAACATCCTAAAAGGATTCAAGCCAGTCAAACAGGCTCTTCGGTGATTTTCCGAACCCAAAAGACAGGCAATGGGAGAGGAGCTAGCCAAACTATTAGAAGCCGGATTCATCAGAGACATCAAACATCCGGACTGGCTAGCAAACCTGGTAATGGTACCAAAAAAGGACAAATCCTGGCGCCTGTGTGTCGATTTTAAAGACCTTAACAAGGCTTGTCCAAAGGATCCTTTCCCCCTTCCCCGCATCGATCAAATCACCGATGCTACCGCAGGGCACGATTCATTGTGCTTCCTCGACGCATACTCTGGCTACCATCAAATCAAGATGGCGGAGACAGACCAAGCCACAACGGCATTCATTACTCCATACAGACCATTCTGCTTCAACACAATGCCCTTCGGGCTTAAAAATGCCGGCGCAACATATCAGCGCATGATTCAGACATGTCTGGCAACCCAGATCGGCAAAACAATGGAGGCATACGTAGATTATGTGGTCGTCAAGACCAAACACGTCGAAACTCTAGTAGACGATTTGATGCTCACATTCGACAACCTTCGAGCATACGACATTAAGCTCAACCTGGAAAAATGCGTTTTCGGTGTACCAGCCGGAAAGCTCTTGGGCTTCATTGTATCCGGTAGAGGAATTGAAGCAAACCCAGCCAAGATTCGAGCTCTGTCACAGTTGGATATCCCAAAAGACCTCAAACAAATACAAAAATTAACTGGATGTGTGGCAGCTTTAAGCCGCTTCATCTCTCGCTTGGGAGAAAAGGCATTGCCCCTCTATCGCCTCCTCCGGCGCACCGAACACTTCGAATGGATGGATGCTGCCACGGCCGGACTCGAAGAAATAAAGGCCATATTGGCAACAAATTCGGTCCTGGCCGCGCCCAACTTGGGCGAACCAATGTTATTATATATCACGGCAACACATCAAGTTGTAAGCGCGGTGCTCATCGTCGAACGAGAAACAGAAGGACACAAATTCCCTCTTCAAAAACCAGTGTACTACGTATCCACTGTCTTAACTCCATGCAAGTCCCGGTATCCACATTATCAAAAGATAGCGTACGCGGTGTTCATGGCATCCCGGAAGCTGCGACACTACTTCCAAGAGTGTTCGATAACAGTGGCCTCCGAAGTACCTCTCAACGACATTATAAACAACCGCGACGCGACAGGCAGGATTGCAAAATGGGCCTTTGAGCTCCTACCATTCGACATAACCTACAAGCCACGACGAGCTATAAAGTCGCAAGTTTTGGCCGACTTCATCGCTGAATGTACCGAAGCCGAACTCCCTAAAGAGTACGGCGCATACTCCAATTGGATCATGCATTTTGACGGCTCCAAAATGTTGGCCGGCTTGGGGGCTGGCGTTGTCTTGATGTCCCCAACCAGAGACACAGTCCAATAATGTACACGGACTCCAACAACGCAGCCGAATACGAGGCCCTTCTACATGGTCTCCGGATGGCAATCTCCATGCGCATTCAACGCCTAGAGGTCCGCGGGATTCAAACCTTGCAATATCCCAAGTAAATGGAGACTTTGACGCCAAGGATCCGAAAATGAAAGCCTACTGTAACGCCGTCATAAAAATGTCAGCTCGGTTCGAGGGACTCGAATTCCACCATGTAGCCCGGGATAATAACCAGGCGGCCGATGTGTTGGCACGCATCGGCGCAAAGCGCGACGCCGTTCCTCCAAACATCTTCCTGGAGTGGCTTTTTAAGCCGTCCGTATTATGGGAAGAGGAGTCCGGAAACAACAACCCGGAACCAACCGCACCGCCCAACACTGAACATTCTGACACAATCGGTGGCTCAGCCAATGAAATAACACCTTCAGCCCATGAAATAATGGCAGTCATTGCCCCGTGGACGGAACCATTCCTAGCTTACTTAATTAGGCAGGAACTTCCCGAAGACCAAAACGAGGCCCGCTGCATAGTATGGCGATCTAAAGCCTACAAGGTCCATGAGGGAGAGCTTTATAAGAAAAGCACAACCGGAGTCCTTCAAAGGTGCATCTCCGAAGAGGAAGGGCGAAATCTTCTGGCTGAAATTCACGCCGGACTCGGCGGGCACCACGCCGCAGCCCGGGCCCTTGTAGGCAAGGCCTTCCGTACATGATTTTATTGGCCGACGGCCCGGACAGATGCTCAGGACTTAGTCCAACGATGCGTCGGTTGCCAGCTCTTTGCTAATAAAGCCACATGCGACCCACCGCCCTCAAAACTATACCCATCACCTGGCCATTCGTGGTCTGGGGGCTTGACATGGTTGGACCCCTTAAAGGGGGAACCCACAAGCAAAAATATCTATTGGTCATGGTGGACAAATTCACCAAATGGATAGAGGTCAAGCCAGTTAAAACGGTCGAATCCGGACCTGTGATAGACTTCATATCTGGGGTATTACACCGTTATGGCGTCCCCCACAGGATCATCACTGATAACGGCACGAACTTCACGGCCGACGAGGTTAAACTCTGGTGCAAAAATATGGGCATCAAGCTCGACTACGCTTCAGTCTATCACCCTCGAACTAACGGTCAAGTCGAACGAGCAAATGGTCTAATCATGAGCGGCATCAAACCCAGGTTAGTGCGGTCCCTCACGGAATCTAACACGCACTGGGTGGAGGAGCTTGACTCTGTATTCTGGGGGCTGCGGACCACGCCAAACCGCACTACTGGATTCACACCATTTTTTATGGTATACGGCGCAGAGGCTGTTTTGCCCTGCGATATAATTCATGACTCACCCTGCGTGCGCATGTACGAGGAAAGAGAGGCCGAGTTGGATCGGCAGGACAGTTTGGACGCCTTAGAAGAGGAGCGCGACGTGGCAAAAGCTCGTTCCGCATTCTATCAGCAGCAGGCTCGAAGATATCAAAGCAGAGAAGTACGGGCCAAAACTTACAATGTTGGCGAACTAGTTCTACGCCTGCCGGACAAGAAAAAGGACAAACTCAAGCCCAAATGGGAAGGTCCCTTCATCATCGACCAAGTCCTGACCGGTGGAGCATACCATCTATGTAACGCATCTGACAACCGACTCGAGCCGAACCCATGGAACGCAGCCCGTCTCCGAAGATTCTACGCCTAGCGCCGGACTCAGAGTTCGTCTCCTTCCTCCGTCCACATTTTATACGTTAGTTGTCTGTTGTTTCTCTCCTTTTTCCCTCCCTTTTTAGTAAAGCCTTTGAGGGCTGATCTGCCCATTGTTCACACACACTTGATGTGCTACTCACACTCATTATACCTGGGGGCTTCTTTAACAGAAGCTTATTTATACGGGCTTTATGCCCAACACATGTGTCAAACTTCCGCATGTACCTTTTATTCACCATTATATGCATCGATATGACTTAAGTTTTGGCCAAGCTGGGTTGCCTGGCTCCTGTGCTTACCCCTACGTTCCCGATTGTTCGGCTAGGAGGTAAAGGGAGCACCTCTGCGATTGTTACTGCCGGGTCAGCCGGATGTGTACCTCAGACTGGGTGAAGCCGAAAGCTAGCGTTCTTAAGGGAATATTCGGTCGGTGACTTGAAAGATGATTTCTTACTTATTTATTTATCTGCCCCCAGATGCTTTTCTGCTCTTTTCGCAGTCCGGACATGCACTTTAGGGCATGCCTCCCAGGGAAAGGAACCCCTAACGGAACTATTCTCCCTGGAAGATGTTTCTTACTAACCATGTAACATAACATAACTAGTTGGGCACTTGTCTGATAAAGCACTAATGACCCCTACGCCTGGTCTCCATGCATGCCCCGGTTTTATATAATCGTGAGGGTATTCGGACACACTCCGGACTGTTGGGTCCGGAGGTTGAAGCGAAAAGGTCCGCAAAGACAAACGATCTACAATCCGGCTAGAAGGCATTTTACATGTCATTTTAAATTACATCATCAAATTGATTGATTGTACTCTTCAATCCCATCTAACAGGCTGTCTAGTTTACAGTCCCATTGGGAATATTTCGCGGCCAACTCTACTTGGCCGTACATTAAGCTCACAGGGATCTCCTTCCCATAGGGCCCCACAGGTCCGACCTCGGCCATGTGGTTTGGATCAGCCTTCGTGTACCGCGTCTTCACCATGGCCCAGGCCTCCCTGGCGCCTTGACGGCAGGCTGATATCTTCCACAGACGGAAGCGCTGCCGTGCTCCCTGAAGCTTCTCAGCAAGCCCTCCAAGACCCTGAACGGCCATAAGGCCTGGATGACGCCGCTCATCACCTGCCGAACACGTTCGTGCAGTTGCAGCAGCTCGGGAAGAAGGTCACCCGTAGAACCAGGCATTTCCTCTGCCGGGCGACCTGTGAGCACACCTACAGACACATTTCTGTCAATCGACTTCCTCGCCGGACTCTTCTTTTCAAGAGAGTTTGCTCAAGCACTTACTGTAAATGCCGCGACGAAGCCGCCGATTCTCCTTTACGGAGTCAGACAACTGGACCCGAACATCTTTTAGTTCTTCGCCCAGCTGGGTGTTGGCATCTTGGAGTTTGTAACTCTCCTGCTGCACCCTCATAAGCACCTTCTCGCCGGCCTTCAGCTGGCGCAACAGATGTTGCTTGTCTAGATCTAGTCCGGCACCATCTGCAATATTATTGTCAGACTTACGCACACGCCGCACTTCATAAACTACTTATCTTTTTGAAGTATGTATTACCAGAGGGGGTCTCTGTGGCTCCCCCTGCTGCGGCTAGTGCGGCCTCAAGTTGGGCCTTGCACTCTTGAAGCTCCTGGGACAAGTGGGTATTCTTCTCCGTAAGATCCTGCATAACAAATGATCCTTAAATCAGTTATTCTAAATATTTTAAGTCTCGGGGGCTACTGGCATATATAACTATTAAAATTCCTCACACGTATCTCTTTCACATACTGCTCCGTGGCCCTGGTTAAACCATCTCGAGCGGCACGCAGGTGCGCGTCTCCCGCACTAAAGGCATTCAACGCCTCTGGGGAGAAACACGCGTCACGAAGAACTGTCCGGCGGCGTCTGTGCTTCATGGCGCTCTCTACCTCACACCTGGTGGCGGACAGCCTATCGGCATCCTTCATTGGAGGAGCGTCCGGCTCACACCTTGTGTTCGCCTCCCCCTCCGAACCAGGCGTTGGAGCCTGGCTGGCGGAGGCTTGATTGGCAACCTCTCCGGGCACAGTCCGGCGAGCGCTCTTTCTCCTAGAAAAATCATGAGCATTAATATACCTCCCCGGAATCTTTCCCATAAAAACGGTGGTGCACCATACTGTTGCGGCGACGTTTCGATTCGCGCCGCACTTCTCTTCCGCCTGCTGGGCCGTACTGACCCTAGTTGGTCAGCCTCCGCGGGTTCGGCTTCCCGCCTTAAAGGCGCCTCCTGCAAGGCACCGTTGGTATACGGTGGTCAGAAATAAGCATGGATGAAGTAATGATGTCAGGACTCCGGTCACAGTTACCTGGGAAGCCAGAGATAAACCGGGGTAGTCGGTCGTAATGGCGACCAAAGCATTGTCCATGCTAAGTTGGTGGAACACCCCATCGATCAGCTCCACCTCTATGTCCGGATCCTCTTCGGAGGCCGGATCAAGGGATCATCCCGGATCCTCGGTTGTGGAGTCAGGCTGTGTATGCCCTCCACGTCCCGGCGCAGTTCCTGCGTCGAAATCACAAAGTAAGACACTTAAGTTTGGAAATATGGATCGGATAGATAAACGTCCGCTTACCCAGCTCCGAGTGTTATTCATGGAGAATCCATTCAATGGACTCACGCGGAGGAAGTCCTCTTTCTCCCCCTTGTACAAACCGGACATGATCTTCACCAGATCGGCAACCGATCCCGGCCCCTTGCGGCCATGATGGGTGGCGTCATCCTCCCTGTTGAAATCCCACATGGGGTGGCCCCTATATTGGAGCGACTGCACCCCTCGCATGATGCACATGGCCATGACGGAATGAGCCAGTAACCTTATCTGGCCCATCAGATATTGGACGCCCCTATCATTCTCCCGTTGAGGGCTCCGCGGGCGCCAACTCAGGCGTTTCTTCAAAGGAGCGTTGCTGAACTCCGGGAGGCTAATCCGAACTGGGTCCGGCAGTGGGGTGTCTTCCATATAAAACCATTCCGAAGGCCAGTCTTCGGACGCCTTCTTCGGGGTTCCGGATAGGTATCCGGTCCCGGCGATGCGCCATATTTTGGCTCCGCCCACTTGATATATCGACCCCTCATGAGAACGGGGTACGAGGCAGAACAATCTCTTCCACAGCGCAAAATGGGCCTCGATGCCCAAGAACAGCTCGCAAAGGGCTACAAAGCCCGCGATCTGCAAGATGGAGGCAGGGGTAAGGTGGTGAAGCTGGAGCCCATAGAACTCCAGGAGCCCCCGGAGAAATGGATGTATGGGAAATCCGAGCCCCCTTATTAGATAAGGGACGAAGCACACCCGCTCTCCTTTAGAGGGATTGGGGACGCTCTCCATCTGCTTTCCACCCTTGTAGGTGGCCAGTCCGGCTCGAACCGGAACAATGAAGGCTGGGGGAAGGTATCCCTCCGCTTAGAGCGTCACTAGCTCGCTGTGCGGGACTGAACATCTCCTCCAATCTCCTGGCAGAGGGCTGGGAGCGCGAGAGGAGGAGCCGCGTCGACTGTCCATGATGGAGTGGATTTTTGTTAGAGGCGCTTCGATGAGTACTCGCGGAAGGAGCATGGTGTGATTCGGATCTAGATCCTTGCCCCTCTTATAGGCAGCTTATTCGCGCAGCTATGGGGTAAAACGTAAAAATACCCTGGCTTTTTGCATTCATACGACACGTGGAAGAGGGCCATTATTGGACGTGGAAGCCAAGGAGCGCAACATTTATAAGGAAGCCGGACACTATTCGGCAAGCACATGGAATTTGGAGAACCCGCCATGCAAAGCCGAAGACAATATACGCGCCGGACTCATCGTCATTGAAGCCTGGCTCGGGGGCTACTGAGGGAGTCCTGGACTAGGGGGTGTCCGGATAGCCGAACTATCATTATTGGCCGGACTCCAAGACTATGAAGATACAAGATTGAAGACTTCGTCCCGTGTCCGGATGGGACTTTCCTTGGCGTGGAAGGCAAGCTTGGCTATACGGATATGTAGATCTCCTACCATTGTAACCAACTCTGTGTAACCCTAGCCCTCTCCGATGTCTATATAAACCGGAGGGTTTTAGTCCATAGGACGAACGACAATCATACCATAGGCTAGCTTCTAGGGTTTAGCCTCCTTGATCTCGTGGTAGATCTACTCTTGTACTACCCATATCATCAATATCAATCAAGCAGGAGTAGGGTTTTGCCTCCATCGAGAGGGCCCGAACCTGGGTAAAAACATCATGTCCCTTGTCTCCTGTTACCATCCGCCTAGACGCACAGTTCGGGACCCCCTACCCGAGATCCACCGGTTTTGACACCGACATAGGGGGACTAAAAATATCATCTTCATAAAACATAACATCCCCGAGCTTGTGGCTTTGCATATCATTAGCATCACGGATATTTAAGGAATTCATACTAACAACATTGCAATCATGCTCATCATTCAAAGATTTAGTGCCAAACATTTTAATGCATTCTTCTTCTAGCACTTGGGCACAATTTTCCTTTCCATCATTTTCATGAAAGACATTAAAAAGATAAAGCATATGAGGCAACCTCAAATCCATTTTTTGTAGTTTTCTTTTATAGACTACAGTAGTGGTAAAACAAGAAACTAAAAGATTCGATTGCAAGATCTAAAGATATACTTTCAAGCACTAACCTCCTCGGCAATGGCGCCAGAAAAGAGATTGATGTCTACTACACAACCTTCTTCTTGTAGACGTTGTTGGGCCTCCAAGTGTAGAGGTTTGTAGGCCAGTAGCAAATTTCCCTCAAGTGGATGACCTAAGGTTTATCAATCCGTGGGAGGCGTAGGATGAAAATGGTCTCTCTCAAACAACCCTGCAACCAAATAACAAAGAGTCTCTTTTGTCCCCAACACACCCAATACAATGGTAAATTTTATAGGTGCACTAGTTCGGCGAAGAGATGGTGATACAAGTGCAATATGTATGGTAGATAAAAGGTTTTTGTAATCTGAAATTATAAAAACAGCATGGTAGCAAGTAACAAAAGTGAGCATAAATGGTATTGCAATGCTTCGAAACAAGGCCTAGGGTTCATACTTTCACTAGTGCAAATTCTCTCAACAAGGATAACATAATTAGATCAAATAACAATCCCTCAACGTGCAACAAAGAGTCACTCCAAAGTTACTAATAGCGGAGAACAAATGAATAGATTATCGTAGGGTACGAAACCACCTCAAAGTTATTCTTTCTAATCAATCCATTGGGCTATTCCTATAAGTGTCACAAACAGCCCTAGAGTTCGTAGTAAAATAACACCTTAAGACACAAATCAACCAAAACCCTAATGTCACCTAGATACTCCAATGTCACCATTATCCATGCGGTATGATTATACGATATGCATCAGACAATCTCAAATTCATCTATTCAAACCAACACAAAGTACTTCAAAGAGTGCCCCAAAGTTTCTACCGGAGAGTCAAGACGAAAACATGTGCCAACCCCTATGCATAGATTCCCAAGGTCACGGAACCCACAAGTTGATCACCAAAACATACATCAACTGGATCAATAGAATACCCCATTATCACCACGGGTATCCCACTCAAGACATACATCAAGCGTTCTCAAATCCTTAAAGACTCAATCCGATAAGATAACTTCAAAGGGAAAACTCAATCCATTACAAGAATATAGAGGGGGAGAAGCATCATAAGATCTAACTATAATAGCAAAGCTCGTGGTACATCAAGATTGTGCCATATCAAGAACACGAGAGAGAGAGAGAGAGAGAGAGAGAGATCAAACACATAGCTATTGGTACATACCCTCGTCCCCGAGGGTGAACTACTGCCTCCTCGTCATGGAGAGCGTCAGGATGATGAAGATGGCCACTGGTGATGGATCCCCCCTCCGGCAGGGTGCTGAAACAGGGTCCCGATTGGTTTTTGGTGGCTACAGAGGCTTGCGGCGGCGGAACTCCTGATCTAGGTTATTTTCTAGAGGTTTCTGTATTTTCAGGAGAGGTTGGCATCGAGAACAAGTTAGGGGGCCCACGAAGAGTCCACGAGGCACAGGGGCGCGCCCTAGGGGGGTGCCCTCCACCCTCGTGGGGCCCACAGGCCTCCCCTATAGTAACTCTTCGTTCCAGTACTTTTTATATTTTCTAGAAAAAAACTCCGTTGATTTTCAGCGCATTCTGAGAACTTCTATTTCGGCACAAATACAACACCACGGTAGTTCTGCTGAAAACAGCGTCAGTCCGGGTTAGTTCTAACCAAATCATAGCAAAATCATGTAAAAATATTATAAACATGACATGAATACATCAAAAATTATAGATACGTTAGAGACGTATTAAGCATCATGCTTCTCGACTAGGGATGATGCCTCGAAAGGTGGTGTTGCTTTGCTCAATGCATGTTCTATCAATCTGCATTTTGTCGAGCGTGTCTTCATAGATGAAGTTAAGCCCACTGCCGCCGTCCATGAGCACTTTGGTAAGACGAAAGTCATCCACAATGTGGTTTAGGACTAAGGTGGCAGGTGCTCGGACTGACCGAGCCTTTGGTTTGTCTTCGGCAGTGAAGGTTATTGACGCGGCGTTCTATGGGCTCAGTACGGTAACTTGGTGGACTTCGGCGAGGTCGCAGAGTGCCATTTTTCGCCAATTATTTGAAGAAAAGGTCTCGAAGACCGTGAGGACGTTAAAATTGTTCCTCTCTGGGAGTATTTCTCTGGAGTGATGGTGGAAAGGATGGCCTCTCCACTCTTTGCTACCTGTCGGAGTACCCAACATGCTCGAAGGCTATGGGGTGGGTCTGTGCTTGGAGTCACATGTATCGGACAGGGCTTGTCAAGGAGTTCGTCAAGAATGGACCTATATCTTGTAAAGGGTTTATTTTTTCTGCCGAGAGACTGGTGATCCGATGCCCCGCTAGGGTGCATCCATTTAGTCCGGGCCGCACACTGCTTAAAGGCAGCAGGCTCTAGTTGAGTTTTCTGGGCCTTCCATGTGCTTTCCATCGTACAATATTCCCTTGTTGGTACAATTGCGATGGAAGACCGCGTGTCGGTGGGAAAGACACCTATGGGATCACTGGAATCCCTTCTACGGTTGCGGGGCGCGGGGATCGTGAGAAGAGCGGGACTAGCAGTCAACACAAAGAGATTTACCCAGGTTCGGGCCGCAAAGATGCGTAAAACCCTACGATCCTGCTTTGGTGGATGTATTTAGTGTTCTTGAGCTCTTGAACTAGCTCTAGGTGTGGTGTGGTTCCCAAAGAGCCGAATCCTTTATCTGTGTGCCATGGGCCTCCTTTTATAGGCGAAAGGGGCTGCCATAGTGGCACACAGGAGGTGGAAAGTGCTACAGCATTACGAGTTTATCGCTAGTATTACAGGACAAGACGCATTTAATGTGAGGCTTAGGTGTCCCTTCGCTTTATCGGGGACGGGGGCGAGGCTCGTCCCGTCCGTCGCCACTCCTCCTCGCTTCGACACGCGCCCTGGCCAGCGATGCATGTGGTGCCACGTAGGCAGGCAGGCAACTAAGGTGGCGCGGTGGTGGAGCCTCCACGAAGGATTGCATGCTGCCATGCAGGTGCCTACCCAGCTGGTTGGGTCGGCAGCTGCATGCGAACGGAGGTGAAGACTTAGCTGGCGCGGGCCTGGCAGCGGCCCTGCCGGTGCGCTTGGCGAGGACCTTGTCGGGTGGCCCGGCAAGGGTCTTGCCGTGGCGCGCTGGCCTCCCCGGCAAGGAACTTGCCGGGGGTCTTGCGGGTTTCTTCGGTGAGGATGGTTGCCTTCCTATCCTCATTTGATCTTGTCTATTCTTTGTCTTCACAAAGATCTGCATGCCACCACAAAGGTGCCTCCCGAGCCTTGTCCCAACGCGTTTATCGACCGTTGGTGGGCTCAAGTGCGGCTCACTTTGGCTGGCGTGGGCAAGCTCCCCCGGCAAGGGTCTTGCCGGGGCCGCTGAGGCTGCCCCGGCAAGGGTCTTTGCCGGGGAAACTGATACGTCTCCAACGTATCTATAATTTATGAAGCATTCATGCTATTTTATTATCTGTTTTGAATGATTACGGGCTTTATTATACACTTTTATATTACTTTTGGGACTAACCTATTAACCGGAGGCCCAGCCCATATTGCTGTTTTATTGCCTGTTTCAGTATTTCGAAGAAAAGGACTATCAAACGGAGTCCAAACGGAATGAAACCTTCCGCATCATGATTTTTTGGAAGAATATGATCCTGGAGACTTGGAGTTCACGTCAGAAGATCGTCGAGGCAGCCACGAGATAGGAGGGCGCCCCTCTGTAGGGCGCGCCCCCTGTCTCGTGGGCCCCTCGAGCACCTCCCGACTGACTTCTTTCACCTATATAAGCCTACATACCCTAAAAACATCGAATATCATAGTAGATTGGGAGTTTCGCCGCTGCAAGCCTCTGTAGCCACCAAAAACCTCTCGGGAGCCTGCTCCGGCACCCTGCCGGAGGGGGGATCCATCACCGATGGCCATCTTCATCATCCTGGTGCTATCCATGACGAGGAGGGAGTAGTTCACCCTCGGGGCTGAGGGTATGTACCAGTAGCTATGTGTTTGATCTCTCGCTCTCGTGTTCTCTCTATGGCACGATCTTGATGTATCGCGAGCTTTGCTATTATAGTTGGATCTTATGATGTTTCTCCCCCTCTACTCTCTTGTGATGAATTGAGTTTCCCTCTTGAAGTTATCTTATCGGATTGAGTCTTTATTTGAGAACACTTGATGTATGTCTTGCCGTGTTTATCTGTGGTGACAATGGGATATCACGTGCCACTTGATGTATGTTTTAGTGACCAACTTGCGGGTTCCGCCCATGAACCTATGCGTAGGGGTTGGCACACATTTTCTTGACTCTCCGGTAGAAACTTTGGGGCACTCTTTGAAGTACTTTGTGTTGGTTGGATGAATTTGAGATTGTGTGATGCATATCGTATAATCATGCCCATGGATACTTGAGGTGACAATGGAGTATCTAGGTGACATTTGGGTTTTGGTTGATTTGTGTCTTAAGGTGTTATTCTAGTACAAACTCTTTTATAGATTGATCCTAAAGAATAACTTTGAGGTGGTTTCGTACCCTACCATAATCTCTTCGTTTGTTCTTCGCTATTAGTGGCTTTGGAGTGACTCTTTGTTGCATGTTGAGGGATTGTTATATGATCTATCTATGTTATTATTGTTGAGAGAACTTGCACTAGTGAAAGTATGAACCCTATGCCTTGTTTCCTACCATTGCAATACCGTTTACGCTCACTTTTATCATTAGTTACCTTGCTGTTTTTATATTTTCAGATTACAAAAACCTATATCTACTATCCATATTGCACTTGTATCACCATCTCTTCACCGAACTAGTGCACCTATACAATTTACCATTGTATTGGGTGTGTTGGGGACACAAGATACTCTTTGTTATTTGGTTGCAGGGTTTTTTTGAGAGAGACCATATTCATCCTACGCCTCCTACGGATTGATAGACCTTAGGTCATCTAGTTGAGGGAAATTTGCTACTGTCCTACAAACATGTGCACTTGGAGGCCCAACAACGTCTACAAGAAGAAGGTTGTGTAGTAGACATCAGAAACCTGCTCCATCCATCTGATCTTTGTGGCCTTGGTTCTTGTTGTTGCTTCGTTTGTCCTGTGCCTTCGGCTTCTCTCCGGCTTCGCTTTCCTGCCATGTTATGTGTGGCCGTGGCGGGAGGCTCTGACTGCCCGTGCACAAGTAAAGGGGTCAAAAGCAGTGCCCCTACTTTTGTACACCGACAGGAGCCCCCGGGCCTGGGTCACACATAAGCACAGCACATTGTTGGGCCAGGCCCAGAACGGTGCGAGGGTAGTTGGGGAGGATTTTTACCGCGGCCAATGTTCCGTCCGCTGGGCTTTCCCACGACCCGTGCTGAAAGCATGACGTGGGGGTCGCTCGCACGTGCATGACGGAAGCATGCTGGATTCACCTTGTGGTGGACAGTAAAGAGGCGGCTTGCGTGTCTCTTCGAGACTGCAAGGCCGCCTCCCATTTACTGCCTTCGCTTGGGAACTGTCATTCCACGCGTCCCACTGCGCCCGCCCCTTGCACCATGTTTGCTGCATGCATAATGCAGAGCGAATGGCAGGCGCGCGGGACGTGGGAAGTCGCGCGCGTGCGGGTCGATTCCCACGCGCCTTCAATGGAGCGGGGAGCACGGTCGATGATACGTCTCCAACGTATCTATAATTTTTTATTGCTCCATGCTATATTATCCACTGTTTTAGGCAATATTGGGCATTATTATCCACTTTTATATTACTTTTGGGACTAACTTATTAACCGAAGGCCCAGCCCAGATTTGCTGTTTTATGCCTATTTCAGTGTTTCGAGGAAAAGGAATATCAGACGGAGTCAAAACGGAACTAAATCAACTTGAGAAGTTATTTTTGAAAGGAAAGCCACCTGATGGACTTGGACCCCACGTCGGAAGATACGGGAGGTGCTCACGAGGGTGGGGGGCGCGCCCACCCCCCTAGGGCGCGCCCCCTGCCTCGTGGGCCCCCCGTAGCTCCACCGACGTACTTCTTGCACCCATATATACCTACGTACCCTAAAACTTCCAGAACAGAAGATAGATTGGGAGTTCCGCTGCCGCAAGCCTCTGTAGCCACCAAAAACCTCTCGGGAGCCCTTCCCGGCACCCTGCCGGAGGGGGATCCCATCACCAGTGGCCATCTTCATCATCCCAGCGCTATCCATGACGAGGAGGGAGTAGTTCACCCTCGGGGCTAAGGGTATGTATAGCTATGTGTTTGATCTCTCTCTCTCTCTCGTGTTCTCCCTCGTGTTCGCTCTATGGCACGATCTTGATGTATCCCGAGCTTTGCTATTGTAGTTGGATCTTATGATGTTTCTCCCCCTCTACTCTCTTGTGATGAATTGAGTTTCGCATTTGAAGTTATCTTATCGGATTGAGTCTTTTATGAGAACACTTGATGTATGTCTTGCCGTGATTATCTGTGGTGGCAATGGGATATCATGTGCCACTTGATGTATGTTTTGGTGATCAACTTGCGGGTTTCGTGACATTGGGAACCTATGCATAGGGGTTGGCACACGTTCTTGACTCTCCGATAGAAACTTTGGGGCACTCTTTGAAGTACTTTGTGTTGGTTGGATGAATCTGAGATTGTGTGATGCATACCGTATAATCATGCCTACGGATACTTGAGGTGACAATGGAGTATCTAGGTGACATTAGGGTTTTGGTTGATTTGTGTCTTAAGGTGTTATTCTAGTACGAACTTTTTTATAGATTGATCCGAAAGAATAACTTTGAGGTGGTTTCGTACCCTACCATAATCTCTACGTTTGTTCTCCTCTATTAGTGGCTTCGGAGTGACTCTTTGTTGCATGTTGAGGGCTTGTTATATGATCTATCTATGTTATTATTGTTGAGAGAACTTGCACTAGTGAAAGTATGAACACTAGGCCTTGTTTCCTATCATTGCAATACCATTTATGCTCACTTTTATCATTAGTTACCTTGCTGTTTTTATTGTTTCAAATTACAAAAACCTATATCTACTATCTATTTTGCACTTGTATCACCATCTCTTCGCCGAACTAGTGCACCTATACAATTTACCATTGTATTTGGTGTGTTGGGGACACAAGAGACTCTTTATTATTTGGTTGCAGGGTTGCTTGAGAGAGACCATCTTCATCCTACGCCTCCTATTGATAAACCTTAGGTCATCCACTTGAGGAAAATTTTCTAATGTCCTACAAACCTGTGCACTTGCAGGCCCAACAACGTCTACAAGAAGAAGGTTGTGTAGTAGACATCAAGCTCTTTTCTGGCGCCGTTGCCGGCGAGGTGAGTGCTTGAAGGTATATCTTTAGATCTTGCAATCGAATCTTTTTGTTTCTTGTTTTATCACTAGTTTAGTTTATAAAAGAAAACTACAAAAAAGAATGGAATTAAGGATGCCTCATATGCTTCATCTTTTTAATGTCTTCCATGAAAATGATGGGAAGGAAAATTGTGCTCAAGCACTAGAAGAAGAATTACATAGAATGCTTGGCATAAAATATGTGAATGATGAGCATGATTTCAATGTTGTTAGTATGAATTCCTTGAATATCCATGATGCTGATGATATGCAAAGCCACAAGCTTGGGGAAGCTATGTTTGATGAAGATGATATTTTTTGTCCCCCAAGCTTTGATGAGCAAATTTACTATGATGAAAGCATGCCTCCTATCTACGATGATTATTGTGATGACACGTATGCTTTAAATAATTATGATAACCATGAAACTTGTCATCTTGATCTTAATTTTCAATCATATGATAGTTATTTTGTTGACTTTGCTCCCACTATTATTCATGAGAAGAATTTTGCTTATGTGGAGAGTAATAAAATTTCTATGCCAGTAGATCATGAAGAGAATGCTTTAGGTGCTGGTTCTATTGTTGAATGCATTCATGATGCTACTGAAAATTATTATGAGGGAGGAATATATGCCTGTAGGAATTGCAATAATGTCAAGTTTCCTCCCTATGTGCTTAAATTTTTGAAGCTATGCTTGTTTTACCGTCCTATGCTAGCTGATTATTGTTCCCATAAGTTGTTTTCTCACAAAATCCCTATGCATAGGAAGTGGGTTAGACTTAAATGTGCTAGTCATATGCTTCATGATGCTCCCGTTATGTTTCAATTCTTATCTTTTATGCGAGCATCATTGTCATCATCATGCCTAGCTAGAAAGGCATTAAAGAAAAGCGCTTGTTGGGAGACAACCCAATATTTATCCTTACTGTTTTTTGTGTGTCCACATGATTATTCTACTGTAGTAATCATGTTTTATAGCTTTTGTTTCAATAAAGTGCCAAGTAAGACCTTTAGGATAGCTTACGGTGATAGTTGTGTTGATCCTGCTGAAAATCAGAAACTTTTGCACCCAGTAAATTAGTTTTGTTAATTCACAGAAACGTGATCTTGATCTGATTCTTCTTGCTCTGGATTGGCACACAAATTGTTTAAGATTTCCTAATTTTGTAGGATTTTTGGAGTTCCATAAGTATAGGTTTGATACAGATTACTACAGACTGTTCTGTTTTTGACAGATTCTGTTTTTCGTGTGTTATTTGCTTATTTTGATGCATCTATGGCTAGTATTAAGTAGTATGAACCATGGAGAACTTGGAATACATTAGGTTTAACACCAATTTAAATAAATAATGAGTTCATTACAGTACCTTATGTGGTGGTTTTGTTTTCTTATACTAACGGAGCTTACGAGTTTTCTGTTGAGTTTTGTGTTGTGGAGTTTTCTAGTTTTGGGTAAGGATTCGATGGACTATGGAATAAGGAGTGGAAAGAGCCTAATCTTGGGGATGCCCAAGTAACCCCAAGATAATATTCAAGAATATCCAAAATCCTAAGCTTGGGGATGCCCCGGAAGGCATCCCCTCTTTCGTCTTCGTTCATCGGTAACTTTACTTGGAGCTATATTTTTATTCACCACATGATATGTGTTTTGCTTGGAGCGTCATTTCCTTTTGTTAGTTTTTGCTTGCTGTTAGTTAGAATAATGTTTTGCATCTTTAGTTTCAATAAAAAAGTCAAGGATAGCCTTTGCCATGCTTATTTTGCTAGTATACATGTTGCAGTTTGAAAACAGAAAGTTTACCGCTGTTGCAAAAATTCCCTAGAACAGTCAGAGAATGATATATTGTTGAAACCTTTTGCATAATGAGATCTGATAAATTTACTGCAGTGGGAATTTTATTTCATAATTTTTGGAGTTAGGTAATTATTGATACTCTTGCATTCTTTACAGACTGTACTGTTTTGGCAGATTGCTGCTATGTTTGCATTGTTTGCATATGTTTGCTTGTTTAATGATTCAATTTGAGGTTAGGAGTACTAAATATGCAGAGACATTTAGTATTAAATGTGGAATAATAATTTTAGTGATTTGTTACAGTAGAAAATGATAAGGTTTTGCATTGGTTTATACTAACCTATCTCACGAGTTCTTGTTGAGTTTGGTGTGGATGAAGCTTTTGATAAAAAGAGAAACCATGGAATGAGAGTAATTAAGGAGACACAAAATCTCAAGCTTGGGGATGCCCAAGGCACCCCAAGATAATATTTCAAGAAGTCTCAAGCATTCTAAGCTTGGGGATGCCCTGGTAGGCATCCCACCTTTCTTCTTCAACAACTATCAGTTAGTATCGGTTGAGCCTAAGTTTTTGCTTCTTCACATGAGTTGTGCTATCCTTGTAATGTAGTTTTCTTTAGCTTTGCTTGCTGTTTGAATAAAGTATCAAGATCTGAAATTATTAAATGGGAGAGTCTTCACATAGTTGCACAATTATTCGACTACTCATTGTGCTTCACTTATATCTTTTGAGCATGATAATTTTTGCTCTAGTGCATCACTTATATCTTTTAGAGCACGGTGGTGGATTTGTTTTAAAAGAAAATATTGATCTCTCATGCTTCACTTAGATTATTTTGAGAGTCGTTAATAGCATGGAAATTTGCTTAATATTAATATACTTGGTATTCAAGATATGTGAAACTTTCTTTTGAGTGAGTTGAATACTAAGATAAGTTTGATGCTTGATAATTGTTTTGAGATATGGAGGTGATAATATCAAAGTCGTGCTAGTTGAGTAATTGTGAATTTGAGAAATGCTTGTGTTGAAGTTTGCAAGTCCCGTATCATGCACGTATGGTTAAAGTTGTGTAACAAATTTGAAACATGAAGTGTACCTGGCTTGTGCATCCTTATGAGTGGCGGTCAGGGACGAGCGATGGTCTTTTCCTACCAATCTATCCCCCTAGGAGCATGCGCGTAGTACTTGATTTTTGATGACTTCTAAATTTTTGCAATAAGTATATGAGTTCTTTTGACTAATGTTGAGTCCATGGATTATACGCACTTTTACCTTTCCGCCCTTGCTAGCCTCTTCGGTACCGTGCATTGCCCTTTCTCACCTTGAGAGTTGGTGCACACTTCGCCGGTGCATCCAAACCCCATGATACGATATGCTCTATCACACATAAACCTCCCTATGTCTTCCTCAAAACATCCACCATACCTACCTATTATGGCATTTCCATAGCCATTCCGAGATATATTGCCATGCAACTTCCATCATCATCATCATGACATACATTACTTTTGTCATATTGCCATTGCATGATCATGTAGTTGACATCGTATTTGTGGCAAAGCCACCATGCATTATTTTTCATACATGTCACTCTTGATTCATTGCACCATCCCGGTACACCGCCGGAGGCATTCATATAGAGTCATATCTTGTTCTAAGTTTCGAGTTTTAATCCTTATGTTGTAATCAATAGAAGTGTGATGATCATCATTATTAGAGCATTGCCCAAACAAAAAAAAGAGAGAAAGGCCAAAAAAAGAAAGGCCCAAAAAAAGGGGCAATGCTACTATCTCTTTTTCCACACTTGTGCTTCAAAGTAGCACCTTGTTCTTCATGTAGTGAGTCTCATATATTGTGCTTCAAAGTAGCACCTTGTTCTTCCTATAGTGAGTCTCATAAGTTATCTTTTTATACTAGTGGGAATTTTTCATTATAGAACTTGGCTTGTATATTCCTACAATGGGCTTCCTCAAATGCCCTAGGTCTTCATGAGCAAGCGAGTTGGATGCACCCACTAGTTTTCTTTTGTTGAGCATTCATTGCTCTAGTGCATCCGTTGCATGGCAATCCCTACTCCTCATGTTGACATCAATTAATGGGCATCTCCATAGCCCGTTGATTATCCTCGTCAATGTGAGACTTTCTCCTTTTTGCCTTCTCCACACAATCCCCATCATCATATTCTATTCCACCCATAGTGCTATATCCATGGCTCACGCTCACGTATTGCGTGAAGGTTGAAAAAGTTTGAGATTATTTAAGTATGAAACAATTGCTTGGCTTGTCATCGGGGGTATAGAAGTTGGGAACATCTTTGTGTGACGAAAATGAAGCATAGCCTAACTATATGATTTTGTAGGGATGAACTTTCTTTTGCCATTCTATTTTGAGAAGACATGATTACTTTGATTAGTATGCTTGAAGTATTATTATTTTTATGTCAATATGAACTTTTGTCTTGAATCTTTCGGATCTGAATATTCATATCACAAGTAAGAAGAGTTACATTGACATTATGCCAACTAGCATTCCACATCAAAAATTCTTTTTTATCATTTACCTACTCGAGGACGAGCAGGAATTAAGCTTGGGGATGCTTGATACGTCTCCAACGTATCTATAATTTTTGATTGCTCCATGCTATATTATCTACTGTTTTATGCAATATTGGGCTTTATTATCCACTTTTATATTATTTTTGGGACTAACTTATTAACCGGAGGCCCAGCCCAGATTTGTTGTTTTATGCCTATTTCAGTGTTTCGAGGAAAAGGAATATCAGACGGAGTCAAAACGGAACGAAATCAACTTGAGAAGTTATTTTTGGAAGGAAAGCCACCTGATGGACTTGGACCCCACGTCAGAAGATACGGGAGGTGCTCACGAGGGTGGGGGGCGCGCCCACCCCCCTAGGGCGCGCCCCCCTACCTCGTGGGGCCCCCGTAGCTCCACCGACATACTCCTTGCACCCATATATACCTACGTACCCTAAAACTTCCAGAACAGAAGATAGATCGGGAGTTCTGCCGCCGCAAGCCTTTGTAGACACCAAAAACCTCTCGGGAGCCCTACCCGGCACCCTGCCCGAGGGGGATCCCATCACCAGTGGCCATCTTCATCATCCCGGCGCTATCCAAGACGAGGAGGGAGTAGTTCACCCTCGGGGCTGAGGGTATGTACCAGTAGCTATGTGTTTGATCCCTCTCTCTCTCTCGTGTTCTCTCTCGTGTTCCCTCTATGGCACGATCTTGATGTATCCCAAGCTTTGCTATTGTAGTTGGATCTTATGATGTTTCTCCCCCTCTACTCTCTTGTGATGAATTGAGTTTCCCCTTTGAAGTTATCTTATCGGATTGAGTCTTTTATGAGAACACTTGATGTATGTCTTGCCGTGACTATCTGTGGTGACAATGGGATATCATGTGCCACTTGATGTATGTTTTGGTGATCAACTTGTGGGTTTCGTGACATTGGGAACCTATGCATAGCGGTTGGCACACGTTCTTTACTCTCCGATAGAAACTTTGGGGCACTCTTTGAAGTACTTTGTGTTGGTTGGATGAATCTGAGATTGTGTGATGCATATCGTATAATCATGCCTACGGATACTTGAGGTGACAATGGAGTATCTAGGTGACATTAGGGTTTTGGTTGAATTGTGTCTTAAGGTGTTATTCTAGTACGAACTCTTTTATAGATTGATCCGAAAGAATAACTTTGAGGTGGTTTCGTACCCTACCATAATCTCTACGTTTGTTCTCCTCTATTAGTGGCTTCGGAGTGACTCTTTGTTGCATGTTGAGGGCTTGTTATATGATCTATCTATGTTATTATTATTGAGAGAACTTGCACTAGTGAAAGTATGAACCCTAGGCCTTGTTTCCTATCATTGCAATACCGTTTACGCTCACTTTTATCATTAGTTACCTTGCTGTTTTTATTATTTCAGATTACAAAAACCTATATCTACTATCTATTTTGCACTTGTATCACCATCTCTTCGCCGGACTAGTGCACCTACACAATTTACCATTGTATTGGGTGTGTTGGGGACACAAGAGACTCTTTGTTATTTGGTTGCAGGGTCGCTTGAGAGAGACTATCTTCATCCTACGCCCCCTACGGATTGATAAACCATAGGTCATCCACTTGAGGGAAATTTGCTACTATCCTACAAACCTATGCACTTGTAGGCCCAACAACGTCTACAAGAAGAAGGTTGTGTAGTAGACATCAGTCGACGGCCCCGCTTGCTGTCACTTCAACGCACCGGATTGGCCGAGGGTGGGTGGCCAAGCCTCGCCCCCGCCCCTTTATAAATAGGGGGGCGGGGGAATGGTGCCTCTTAACTCTTGGCCATCTGCCTCTCCCCATTCCTGCTTCCCTTCTTCTTCTGCCATGGCGAGGGGGCGTGGCGACGCATCTTCGGTGGAGGCGAGGGTCTCGGCCAGACAGCGCATCGCTCCTCTCCAGGAGCTCGTAGCGGCGGAGCCGGCCGCTAGAGGAAGGGGGAGGGGGAGGTCGAGGCTGTCACGGTGCCCAAGGGAGAGGACGACGGGGCGGCAGATCCGCCTCGCCCCCTCCAGCAGCCCCTCCTTCGATGGAGGGCCACGCTGGGGACAACCCCTGCGAATTCTTCGTCAAGCTGCGCCATCCGCCGCAGCGTCGCCTTCGCCTTCCGACCCCATTTGTGCGGGAGATGGAGCTGGATCCGCCGCAGGCGCTGCGGCTGCACATGAGGGGTTGTGGGAACAGTGGAACCTGGGTCGACGTCGAGTTCCCCACCCCTCACATCATGTATCTTCACCGAGGGTGGAAGACCTTCGCTCACCTCCACAGCTTGACGGATGGGCTCGCTCTCCATTTCAAACTAATGGAGGGTGGCCTCCTCTCCGTCAAGATCTTCGGGCACTTCGGGACCCGCGTGAGGTGCTGCGTGGAGAGCTCCTCTGACAATGAAGATTCCTCCTCAAGCGAGAGTGGCGAGGAAGACAACGGCAGCAACGACGAGGGCAGCGGGCGGCAGGATGACGGGTCCGACTAGGTGTTGGGCGCCGCTCCGAGCAGCACCGGCAACCCCATCATCCGGGTCGCTGCCTCCTTAAACTTCTCAGGGTCATCTCCTTGGGCGGCTGGCGTAGGGAGGCTGCAGAAGAGGAAGAGGACGGGCGGCAAGGCTGTCAAGTCGGAGTACGCGGGCACCGACGCCTTTGTCGCGTGTTGGCGTCCTGCCGCCTCGTCTTCAAGCTCTGCCTCCGGCGCCGCCATCACCATCCAGCCCTTGGACGGCCGCCGAGATGTTCTCTTGGTGTTTTCTGCCACTCGTAGCTCGCCTAGGCGCCCCTTTTCCCTTCTGCTTTCTTGTTCCATTTCCTGAGGAGAGGGACAAGACAGGGATTACGGGCACCTTATATCTTTTTAGTCTTGTAAGTCTTCGGGCCTTTGTTAGCTTTAGAACTTGTAATCCCCTTGTTCATGTTTTTCATTTTGTATGAACTGTACCTGTACTGGATGCTTTTTAATGAAGAAGGGACGTTTGCCGGGATTTTTGTTCGCGGGAGGAATCCACGACAAGGAGTGAATCCTTGTTATCTTTAAGACAAACGCTTTTTTTCCTGGCAACAGACCTTGCCGTCTCCCCACCTTGCTCAACCTTTCTCACGCTCTTGGCGGAGGCAGGGATGAGGTGGGCTTAGGCTCCCCATTCTCCTTTTTTGCTGCCGCGGCTACGACCAAATTCGGGCAGGGAATAATCCTTGGGTGTCGAGAAGGGGGAGCACGACAGCTTAGAGATAGAATGGGGTTTCACGTATCCAAGTCCATAACGAAATGCATGATAGAGGATAAAGGACTTATCTGGATCTGCAGCCCTGGCGACCTTGGCTTGCCGCGAAGGGACCCTTGTTCTTGTAGCCCCCGACAACTCTAGCTTGCCGGGGTCCGGGCGCCGGTCCGTTCCCTTTCTTCCAAAACAGCTCGGCAAGAATACTTATGTGCCCTACGAACCAAAGAAGACAGAGAGGAACAGAGAGACGCGCACTCGACCTCTAAGCTAGGGGTTAGCCACCGCTAAGCACTATCAACCGTAACCAAGGAAGAGACTCAATCTAGCATGCATGCTATAACTTAGGGCACCAGCGCTTCGTTTATTTATGCTCAGGGTCTGCGCCTGGCTTTGCACAAGGGTTACATGCCTTGCTGGCAAGGCTCGTACAAGAACTTGCGGAGATGCTCAATGTTCTAGGAGTTGCTTACTAGAATGGCATCTTCGGTCTCCAGCCGGACTGCGTCGGGCCTGGTGACTCGTGTTACCCGATAAGGGCCTTCCCACTTTGGCGTCAACTTGTTGGAATTCTTGGCCGACTGAACGTGCCGAAGAACAAGGTCGCCTTCCTCAAAGCTCCGGGCACGAACCTTGCGGCTATGGTAGCGGCGCAAAGCTTGCTGGTAGTGTGCTGCTCTCACAGCCGCCCAGAGATGATCTTCCTCAAGGAATGTCGCGTCATCTTGCTGCAATCGCTCTTGCTCATGCTCATCATAAGCGAGCACTCGAGGTGACCTGTATATGAGTTCCGTGGGGAGAACTGCTTCTGCCCCGTAAACCAGGGCAAAGGGTGTCTGGCTGGTGGCTTGATTTGGTGTCATTCTGATCGACCAAAGAACCGCCGGCAACTCATCAATCCAGCACCTTCCACTCCCGTGCAGCCTATCAAAAGTTTTCGTTCTTAAGCCTCGCAGGACTTAAGCATTTGCTCTCTCCGCTTGGCCGTTGCTCCGTGGATGTGCCACAGAAGCAAAACAGACCCTGCTGCCGAGATCCTCAATGTATTGCATGAAGGCATGGCTTGTGAACTGTGTGCCGTTGTCGGTGATGATCCTGTTGGGCACCCCAAAATGGCACACTAGTCCCTTGAAGAACTTGATGGCTGACTGCGCTGTCACCTTCCTCACTGCCTCCACCTCTGGCCACTTTGTGAACTTGTTGACCGCGACGTACAAGTACTCCAAGCCCCCGACAGCACGGGGGAAAGGGCCCAATATGTCGAGCCCCCAGACGGAGAAGGGTCAGGAGAGAGGAATAGTTTGAAGGTCTTGAGCCGGTTGATGGAGCTTCTTCGAATGGAACTGGCATGCTTCACACTTGGTTACTAGTGCCGTCGCATCCTGGAGGGTGGTGGGCCAGAAGAAACCTTGCCGGAAGGCTTTGCCAGCAAGGGCCCTCGACCCTATGTGGGAGCCACATATGCCTCCATGTATCTCAGCCAACAGCTTCAGTCCTTCCTCCCGGGAGATGCACATCAATTTCACCCCATTCGGTCTTCTTCTGTACAATACGTTATCAACGAATCGGTACAGAGCAGACCGGCGGGCTACTCTTTCTACCTCTTCCTGCTCCTCAGGAAGCTCTCCTTTCTGAAGGAATCGGACGGTGTGTTGTGCCCATGCCGGAGCCTGTGGCTCGACGGCAAGGACCAAAGGCATCTCTTCTGCCACGGGAGCGGCCGCCTCCACGGCCATGACCTGAGGTCCTACCGAAGTCGGTTGTCCTGCGGCAAGATCGGCATCCACGGCAACATCTTCGCCGGCGGCTCCGGGGAGCTCGGTGGGGAAGTACTTGCCGGGGCCTAGCTTCCTCCGCTTGCTCTGCCTGGTCGACGGCTCAACGGATGGTTGGGTTAACTGAAGCACAAAAGTACCTGGTTCCACAGGAAGCTTGAGGGCAGCGTGCTTTGACAGGTAGTCGGCGATGTCGTTCTCCGCCCAAGGGACATGCTCCGCTTGTATACTGTCAAAGCGCTCCTCCAGTTTCCTCACCTCATCTACGTAAGCTTCCATCAACGGGCTTTGATAATCTTTGTTGATCTGCCTGACGGCGAGTTCTGAGTCGCCCCTAACGATGAGCTTCTTAACTCCGAGGTCTGCCGCGATCCTGAGACCGGCGAGCAACCCCTCGTATTCGGCGGTGTTGTTGGTTGACATCTCCTAGGGGAAGTGCCTCTGGATGACATACTTGAGGTGCTCTCCGGTGGTGCGACAAGCAGCACACCAGCGCCGGCGCCTTGCAGCGAGAAGGCATCATCAAAGTACATGATCCAGTTGCGGCTCATTTCCTTGCCGGGGAGAGTGGTCTCCTGTGCCTCTTCGTCAGGTGTCGAGGTCCATTCCGCAAAAAACTCCGCCAAGACTCTGCTCTGAATCGTCGAGGTACTTTCAAACTTCAAACCAAAGCTTGACAGCTCTAGGGCCCATTCCACGATCCTCCCCGTTGCATTTGGGTTGTGTAGTATCTGTTGCAATGCGAGGCGGGTGACTACCGTGATCTCGTGTTCTTGGAAGTAGTGGTGCAGCTTCCTCGAAGCCATAAGGAGGCCGAAGAGCAGATTTTGCACACATGAGTACCTCGACCTAGCCCCCTGCAAGAGGGAGCTGACGAAGTACACTGGGTGCTGCACCTTCTTCTTCTTATGCGCCTCTTCACCCGGTCGTGTGGGTCCTGTTGCGCTGGCGTCAACCCCTGCCGGGACTCAATCTTGCCGGGATCGAGCCCTTCCGGAGAGGGTTTCAGCTTGCTATTTGTTGGCTCTGCTGCTGCCGCTGCCTTCTCGTCGACCTCTCTCTACGCCACTAGTGCGGTGCTAACCACTTGATTTGTTGCCGCTAGGTAAAGCAGCAACGGTTCTTGTGGTTTGGGCGCAACCAGTACTAGGGTAGAGGAGAGGTATTTCTTCAAATCTTGCAGCGCTGCCTCGGCCTCTGGGGTCCACTCCACTAGCCCTGCCTTCTTCAAGATCTTAAAAAAAGGAAGGGCACGCTCCGCTGACTTGGAGATGAACCGGCTCATGGCGGCAACACAAACAGTGAGCCGACGCATGTCCTTGATCCGCTTGGTGCCACAATCTCCTCAATGGCCTTGATCTTATCTGGGTTTGCTTCAATCCCGCGCTGGGACACAAAGAACCCGAGAAGCTTGCCGGACGGGACGCCGAAGACACACTTCTCAGGGTTCAATTTGAGGTTGATCTTGCGCAGGTTCCCGAACGTTTCCTCTAGATCTTGCACAAGGGTTGCTTTGTCCTTGGTTTTGACCACTATGTCATCCATATAAGCTTCCATATTTCTATGTAGCTGGGTGTAAGTGCATCTAGTGCCCCTTAGTGATTTTGGTGTATTGAAGACTTATAGGTTAAGGGACTGATGCGTTTGTGAGTGTACACAGGTCTATAAGTCTATGAGGAGTTTGATATTTACAGAGAAAGTCGACCCCTAAAAATGAAGTTCTTCGACTGAAGACTTTGATATTCTGAAGACTTTCTGAAGACTTTGAAAGTGAAGAATTTGGTGTGACCTTGAAGACTTGGTATTCATTCGAGGAACATGAAGCGTGAAGACTTTTGTTTTCGTAGTTTCATTTTCTCTTTCTTGAGTCATAGGAAACACCGTACTGTTAAAGGGGGTCGAGGAAATACTAAGGAAAAATTTCCATGTGATGCTCAACTCAAAATCCTACATCTACCAATCCCTTCGAGTGAAGCCATTGGAAATCTCATATAGTTCAGTCAATTTCTTCAGTGATAGAGACGCAGTTCTTCTAATCACTGAGGACTTTGCTCTGACTGAGGAGTTAGGAATTCGCCAGTGCGAATCGCCTACACAGTGAGGAACATGATAGCCCTGAGGAATTTGAGAGTCAAATTTCCGACCGTTGCTGTGCTGCGCCCCGGCTGTCCCAAAATATCTTATCCACTTAACGGTCATATCATTGAAGGGCATTTATGTCTTATCATGTCGGGCTGCTCCCTAGGCTATAAATAGCCGCCCCCTACAACCACTAGTTGGTTGGCTGCTCCGAGAGAACTTGACACTTGTCATTTGAGAGCAACCCATCCTCCGAGGACTTTGAGCGAAAATCATCAAGTGAGGAAAATCCAAAACCAAACCCCCACAAACCCAAAGTGATTGAGCATCACTGAAGAAATTGATCCTGCGTGGATTCGACGCTTGTTACCTTTGAAGACTATGCTTCTTCCAGACGGTTAGGCGTCAAGGTCTAGAGCATCCAAGAGGAATTGTGGATTGCCGAGTGACCAAGTCTGTGAAGGTTTGGAAGTCACCTGAAGACTTACCACGAGTGATTGGACGAGGCCTGCATGGTCTTAGTTCAAGGAGAATACGGTGAGGACTGGGTGTCCTGAGTTGCGGCTCAGAGACTGGGTGTCCGGGACTGCGTGTCCTCGAGTTTAAATACTCAGCCACTCCAACCAGACGTACAACTGAGACAACAGTTGGAACTGGTCTACCAAATCATTGTCTTCACCAACTAACTGGTTCTATCTCCTCAACCCTTTCATTTCCTCATTACTGTGTTGACTGTTTGTTCATATCTGTGCTTGAAGACTTTGACTGAAGACTTTCTCAATTTCCTCAGTTCAATTTCTTTAGTCTGTTTGTCTTCATCTTGTGTTATCCTGTGATTACGCTTTTTGTACTCTGTGCTAGTCTTCATTTCATCATGATGACCATGCTTGTATTCTGTTACGCTTACTTCTGAGTACTTATTCCGCTGCTAGTAGTTCTTCAGTAAGGAATTTCCTCACCGGCAAATTCCTCAGTGAAGAATTCATAAAAATCACCTATTCACCCCCCTCTAGTCGATATAACGCACTTTGAACTGGTATCAGAGCAAGGTACTCCCTTGTTCTGTGTGATTTTGGTTTAACCGCCTAGAGTTTTAGTTATGTCGACCACAGGTATGATCTAGGTCTCGGCTGGGTGTCCTACCTTTGATGGGACGGACTACCCCTACTGGAAGAACAAGATGCGAATGCATCTTGAGGCAATTGACAACGATCTCTGGTATGTTGTGGAAAATGGTGTCCCCTCTGTCACACCCTCACTGAATGCTACCGATGTGAAGAGATTCAAGCAACTCGATTCTCAAGCGAAGAATATCATATATGGCCATCTGAGTAAAGGACAGTATGGAAGAGTGAGTGCTTTGGAAACTGCTAAGCTTATCTGGGATAGGCTGTCCAAAGTGAATGAAGGAGTCTCAACTCAGCGTGACTCTCGAGTTGATGTTCTTCAGAATCTCTTCAACCGCTTCAAAAGACTCGACAATGAAAATGTCCAACAAACCTTTGATCGCCTCACTGACATCTCAAATGAGCTTCAAGCCCTCGGTGCCACTGACATCACTAATCATGAGGTGGTGAAGAAACTGTTGAGATCGCTTGATTCCTCATTTGATACTCTAGGACTGATGATACAAGAACGTGCTGACTACAAGTCTCTTGATCCTGCCGATATCCTCAAAAGGCTAAATGCTCACGAGTTCCAGCTTGCTGAAAAGAGAGATCTCTATGGTTCAAGCTATGGCAAACCACGTGCCCTGAAGGCCAAGCTGTGTTTGACTCTGAATGTGAGGATTCTGGTAGTAGCCTTGGTGATCCTGAAGAATTGAGCCAGGAGCTTGCACTGCTCGTGAAGAAATTCCAGAAGTTCTCAAGACGTGGTCGCTTTGGAAAATCCTCAAGAAGCAGTGATTCCTCATCCAGTGACTATAAGAGAAGGTTGTGCCACAAATGCAAGAAACCTTGTCACTATATTCAAGATTGTCCTCAGTGGGAAAAGGAAATGAAGAAGAAGAAATACAAGGATTATAGTTCCGATGATGCGAAGAAGAAGAAGAAATCATCAAAATCTTTGTCATCAAAATCCTCGAAGTCTTCATCTCACAAGAAGAGCAGCTCCAAGAAGGCTCGGGCATTCATTGGCAAGGAAATGGACTCTGAAGCTGAATCTGAGGAAAATGATGAAGAGGAGGCGTCTGAAGAATCTGAATCTGGTGTGGCGAGTCTGGCCGTCGCTATTGCTTTCGTCAGCAAGTCTATCTTCAACACTGAAGAAACTGACCCCACCGACAAGCTTGATGAAGATAATGATGGCTACGCTCCCACCTATTGCTTCATGGCGAAAGGTGCCAAGGTACTCAAATACAACTCCTCTGAATCTAGTGAAAATGAATCTGATGAGGATCTCAAACCCAGCTCCTCTAAACTTGCTAAGATTGCTGTAAAACCACAACGGGCTTTTGAAAAGGTTCAAAACATGCTAGACAAAAGTGATGATATGTTGGGTGAAGAAATGGATCGCACTAAAGCCCTGACTGAAAATCTTCAGAGACTTCAGTCTAGGTTTGATAACCTTCAAAGTCATCATAACACTCTCTTATCTGATCATGAGAAACTTTCTTATGAATTTCTTCAAGAAAAGCGAGATCACGAGAAGCTTTCCTCTGAATCTCTTCAAAGAAAGGAAGATCTTGAAAAGCTAAGAGTGTGTTATGAAGATCTTCAGAAGGAGCGCGATTCATTACTAGCTCAACAAATCAGCGCTTCTCATGAAGAATTTGTTCCTCCATGCTTAAAGTGCATTGAACGTGAATCTGCTAATTCTTCACCTGAATGTTCAAATGCTTCAACTGTTACAAATTCCTCATCTGCCTCTGCTATCACTAATTCCTCATCTGAGGACATTGCTAGTATCACTGACAATGCAGGGCTGAAGGAATTGTACATGACAGGCATGTACAAAAGCCTCAAAGGGCATCAGACTCTATGTGATGTGCTTAAAAAGCAGATCCTCAACAAAAACCCTAGGAAAGAGGGTATTGCCTTTGAGAGGAAACTCAATGCTGATGGAACATATTGGAAGCCTGAGCAGTACCCCAAAACCTCATCGGTTGCTGCAAAGGGACCTCCAGTTGATCCATCTAACTTATCTGGCTTTACATGTGAATCTCCTCATTCTTTTGATGAGTCATTTGACTCCAACTATAAACTGTTCAAAAATCAAAATGGTGAAGTATTTGCTAGATATGTTGGCACTAACTGCAGGAACGGTTCCCCTATGAAGAAAATCTGGGTTCCCAAAAGTTATGTTGAAAGTCTTTAGGTGAATGTCCTCATGACACCACCTATGAAGAACAGGAACCCCAGATCAAATTCTTCATATGAACCAAATTCTTCATATGGATCCAAGTCCTCATATGGACCAAATTCCTCACATGGATCAAATTCCTCAAAAGGATCAAGGTCATCATATGATTATCATCGTGCTAACAACTCTGTGTCGCAGGGTAGAGCTAAGGGCAATGAATATGTGCATTATTCTTCAAATCATTATGTTCATAAGTCCTTGAAGAATTTCTCTGCTTATTCATATGCTTACCCTAACCCCTCTAATGTGAAACAAAATGGTTTGGCATCTTTGCCACCATTCTCATATGGTGCTCGCAGAGTGATGAACTCTTTGCCATCCCTTCAGATGTGGGTGGTGAAGAAAAAGAACTAATCTCTTCTGCAGGGTCAGGTCTCCAGACGTGCTTTAACGTCTGAAGAATTTGCTGGGGACCTGACGAAAATGCCTGAAAGGATGCAGGCGAATCATGATGAAATGAACTTTCATTTCACACGTCCTCATACTGTTGTATCTGTTTATTGCTTGATGAAATTCATCTGATGAACTTGATATCATATTCTTCACTGATGAAGCATATGAGATTGTAAGCTACACTAATTCATCTGCAGGATGATCAACCCAAAACTACTGAATGGGTCCTCAATAGTGGATGTACAAATCACATGACTGGTGACAAGAATCTATTGATGGATACTCCCTTATCACCGTCACCCCTGAAGCATATCATCTTCGCTGACAAAGGCAAAAGTCAGGTATTGGGTCTTGGTAAGGTTGCAATATCTAAGGATAAACACATGGACAAAGTCATGCTTGTTGAGTCCTTAGGATACAATCTCATGTCAGTCTCAATGCTTTGTGATCTTGATATGGTTGTTGTCTTTGGCAAGTATCGATGTGTTGCGATTATGGAAGCTGACAATTCCAAAGTCTTCGAAGGCTTTAGGAGAGGAGATCTGTATATTGTTGATTTCTCTACAGGACCACAACCAGCCGTGTGCCTACTTGCAAAAGCTTCAGAAGGCTGGCTATGGCATCGACAACTTGGTCATGTAGGCATGAGGAATTTGAACACGCTTGCGAAGAAGAAGCACGTTATTGGCATTGAGAATGTCAAATTCCTCAAGGATCACTTATGCGGAGCCTGTGAAGCTGGAAAAATGACCAAGGCCAAGCATCCAGCGAAGACTATCATGACCACTACTCGTCCATTCGAATTGCTTCACATGGACCTCTTCAGACCTAATCATTACTCAACAGTCACTAATGATGCATCTCTATATGGTTTTGTCATTGTTGATGATTACTCTCGATATACATGGGTACACATTGTTACTTAGAAACATGAAGTGCAGGAAGTCTTCAAACGATTTTCCTCGAGGGCTTCAACCAACTTTGGTGTGAAGATCAAGCACATCAGAAGTGACAATGGAACTGAGTTCAAGAATTCCGATCTTGATGCCTATCTTGATGAACTTGGTATTACTCATGAGTTATCTGCTCCCTATACTCCTCAGCAAAATGGCGTCGTGGAGCGCAAGAACAGAACTCTTGTTGAGATGGCTCGCACTATGCTTGATGAATACAAAACGCCTCAGCGTTTTTGGATTGATGCAATTGATACTGCGTGCCACATCATCAACAGAGTATATCTTCACAAATTCTTCAAGAAGACGGCCTATGAACTCCTCACTGACAAGAAACCCAATGTGAGTTATTTCAAAGTCTTCGGTGCTAAATGCTGGATTAGAGATCCGCACCACAATTCTAAATTTGCACCGAAAGCACATGAAGGTTTTATGCTTGGTTACGGAAAGGACTCGCACACCTACAGAGTCTTCAACATTGTTCTTCACAAGATTGTTGACACTGTAGATGTGCGGTTCGATGAAACTAATGGCTCGCAAAGAGAGCACCTACCTTCTGTGTTAGATGAACCAGCACCTGAGGATGCTATCAAGCTCAAGGCAACTGAGGATGTCATTCCTACCGAAGAATCTGCTGAAGAATTCATTCCTGTTCATGAAGAATGTCTAGCTGATGCACCTGAAGAAAATCCTGAGGAAAATGGTGCTGAAGAAAATGCTGATCAAATTCCTCAGCGACAACCAGCTCATCCTCGCATTGCAAAAGAAGTGCAAGTGGAGAAGATCATCGATGACATTAGCGCACCAGGTCCTCTCACACGCTCAAAAGCTTCACATTTATCTAACTTTTGTGGGCACTATGCTTTTGTCTCTATCACAGAGCCCACTAAGGTAGATGAAGCATTTTTGGAGCCGGAGTGAATTCAGGCTATGCAAGAAGAATTACATCAGTTCGAGCTTAACAATGTCTGGGAATTGGTCAATCGTCCAGATCCTCGCAAGCATAATATCATTGGCACAAAGTGGATCTACCGCAACAAGCAAGATGAAAATGGCCTTGTGGTGAGGAATAAGGCATGACTAGTAGCTCAAGGCTACACACAGGTTGAATGAATTGATTTCGATGAAACTTTTGCACCTGTTGCTAGACTTGAGGCTATTCGCATATTACTTGCCTATGCTAACCATCATGATATCATCTTATATCAAATGGATGTGAAAAGTGCATTCCTCAATGGTAAGCTTGAGAAAGAAGTATATGTTGCTCAACCCCCAGGTTTTGAAGATCCAAAGAATCCTGACAAAGTCTTCAAACTCAATAAGGCCCTCTATGGCCTCAAGCAAGCCCCTCGGGCGTGGTATGATACATTGAAGGAATTCTTCATGAAGAATGGCTTCACACCCGGTTCACTTGACCCTACTCTCTTTACTAAATCTTATGATGGTGAACGGTTTGTGTGCCAAATATATGTTGATGATATTATCTTTGGCTGTACTAACCAACGTTATAGTGATGAATTTGCCTATATGATGAGTGAAGAATATCAAATGTCTATGATGGGAGAGTTGAAATTCTTCTTAGGTCTTCAAATTCGTCAGCAGCGCAATGGCATATTCATATCTCAGGAGAAATACCTCAAGGATGTTCTGAGGAAATTCGGCATGCAAGATTGCAAAGGCGTCAAAATTCCTATGCCCACAAATGGCCATCTATGCACTGATGAAAATGGTATTGACTTCGATCACAAGGTATACCGCTCCATGATTGGTTCTTTATTGTACTTATGTGCATCTAGGCCAGATATAATGCTTAGTGTTTGCATGTGTGCCCGATTTCAAGCTGCACCGAAGGAATCACACCATAAGGCTGTGAAGCATATTCTTCGATATCTAGCTCACACACCAACACTAGGATTATGGTACCCCAAGGGCTCTGCTTTTGATCTCATTGGATATTCTGACTCTGACTATGCTAGTGATCATGTGGACCGCAAGTCAACATCTGGCACTTATCATTTCCTCGGACGATCTTTGGTTTGTTGGTCCTCGAAGAAACAGAACTGCGTATCACTGTCTACTGCTGAAGCTGAATACATTGCTGCTGGCTCATGCTGTGCTCAACTGCTTTGGATGAAGCAAACCCTCAAGGACTATGGCATCAACGTGAAGAATGTGCCTCTCCTCTGTGACAATGAGAGTGCCATCAAGATTTCTCACAACCCAGTTCAGCACTCGAAGACAAAGCACATCCAGATTTGTCATCATTTTCTTCATGATCATGTGTTGAAGGGCGACATCTCCATCGAGCACGTGAAGACTGAAGAACAGCTAGCTGATATCTTCACTAAGCCCTTGGATGAGAAGAGATTTAGCAAGTTGCGGTGTGAGCTAAATATCTTAGAACCTTCGAATGTTCTTTGAAAAGGACACACATCCTAACCCTTATGCAGAATTGATGACTTAGATGTGCAACACATGAAGAAACGTTTTTCTTCAATCAATGAAGAATAACACTCTAAGTGTGAAGAAATTAATGAAGAATTTGATTCTCAGAACCCTACGACAATTGTACGCGGTGTCTGAAATCATCATTCTTATACGGTGGGACACGCCACCACAAAAGTTGAAAATCTTTAATTTGAGTTTTTCCTTAGTTTTTGAAATTCTTCAGTTTTTCAAATTCTTCAACTTTGAAAAATCTTCACTGGTTCCGTCGTTTTTCTTCATTGGCTATACATATATATGAGTTTATGTCCTCTACAGCATTCACTTATGGCTAATTCTTCAAGTTGTTTTTTCTGGTAAGTGAATGTGATCGGACCCTTCCCCCTCTATGCTATACTCAACCCAATCTATTCACAAATTCTTCATGTGCGTTCTATTTGAAACTCGTTCAAAGTCTTCACTGTGTCCTTGACAGCTTAAGAAATTGCGAACGAAACTTTAAAACAAATCTTATCCAGATTTTCGGGTTTACCGCTCAAACCGTTCCGCATCCCATGATGCATTATTTTATTCACCCATGATCTTACACGATCTCATCTGCACAGTACGTGGGTGACACATGTCGCGTGAAGGAGAAAGGGCAGGGGCATGTTCGTCCCAAAATCTTCAGGCGAACAGTTTTTCACTGTGGCTATAAATACCACTCTCCCCTTCCTCACTTCATTTACTCCGCTCGGTCGCTCTCTCTCGCTCGAGCCCCTCAAACCCTAGCGCCGCCGCTACTCCATCGTCGCCGGTGAGGAAGAGCTTCGCTGCCTCGACCTCGTCGCCGTCGTACTCGCGCCGGTTGCGGAAATCTTCACTCCGCCACCGCCGTAGCTGTCTCCCTCTGCCAAGTTAGGGCGTGGGAGATCTAACCTGATGAACTTCACGTCTGTTCATCTCAGTTCGTCGTGTTCTTCGGTTTGGGTAATTAAAAGTTACTTTTATTACTCACTTTGATTCTCAAACTTTCCTGAAAATCTTCAAAGGTGTTTTATTCTTCAAATCTTCACACATATGAACACCTCACACACTGTATGCTCTTGATCCATTTCTCTAAGCACTCATTTTCTTCAAGATTCCTCAATTGTGTGGATCTTCGATCTGTACAACTCTGGAACCTAAGACAAAGAGCGCTTAGTGAAATTCCTCAAGGCTCAACTAGTCAAATTCCTCAAAACTTGTCTTTTCGAAAAACCTTCTGAGAACGCATATGACCTCTCCAAATTCCTCGCACCTACACTCTGTTCACAGGTACTCATGTCCGCTGCTGAATCACTAGGTTCTCATCAACTTAACTCATTTGCAGCGTTCCTCGAAGAAAAATTGCATACTTCTTCAGAGTGTTCAATTGTTCAAATTCCTCATCTGAAGAATATGGCTGAAGGAAAGAGACCACAGAAAGGAGGAAAGAGGCCTGAGGTCATGACTACTTTTGAAATCCCTGATGAACTCTATAAGGACTATTGCACACCTGATGAAGCCAAGTTTGGCAAAGAGAACAAAAATCAGCATAAAGTGTGCATTCAGAGAATTGAACGGAGATGGGCAAGAGAATGGAGGGAATATCGATATGTCACTCCAAAGTACATGAAGAAATTCGCTTTAAATCCTCCATGCCCAAGAGCTCCATTGGCACCTGGCCAAGTAGCTGATCCCACCAGCATCAAGCGTGGTGAGGACTTTCCTGAAGAATGGGCTAGGCGCCAAGCTAAATTGGCAAGACAAGCCAAGGAGGTAGTGAGGAAATTCAATGAGGATTCTGCTGCTACTGAGGCCTCAGTCAAGCCGAGGAAATCAATGCCAAAGAAGCCTGCTCGCAAGCCAAGTCCTTCACCGACAGCGCCCTCACGGCCAAGTTCCTCAGCTATGCCCTCACGGCAAATTCCTCAGACTGCTACTGCTCCACCAAAGTCCTCAACTCCTGTGCATCTGGCTACATGCCAAAGGACTACTGGTTTTTCAATTGCTTCTAGTGTCTCAGCAAGTTCCTCAGCTGCACCAATGTCCTCATCAGGCCCCACACTGTTGAAGACTAAAGCAACAGCTGGACGCGGTCCTCGGCCAAGTCCAAGGAAGAAATAGGTCGCATTCCATGTGCCCTCTGATGATGAAGCTTCTGATGATGAACTTGCAGAAATCATCAGAGATCGACAAGTGAAGGCCACTAGAGCCAAAGGCACATCTGTGCCACTGCTTTTGGATCCGAGGAAAATCCTCGATTACATTGACCTCTGGCACAAGGATCCAAACATTCCAATGCCTGATCTTCCTCTGACTCCTGGTCAAAGTCACATGATGACCCATTTCATCACTCAAGAGAAATGGAAATTTGAGAAGGCAAGAGAGATAAAGAGAGCTCAATACAGAAAGGAGAAGCTCCTGAAGAAAAATGTTGTCAGAATGACACCTGAGGAACTTCTCAAGCCTCAGTCTGAAATTCAAGCCCTCAGCAAAGACTTCGATGCATACTATGCTGATTGGCAAGGAGCCAAAGTGAGATTCATCGATCTGACGAAGAAATGCACGAATGTTGCAGCCCCATCACAACAAGAAAATCTTCAGGCTGCAGACTCTACTCAGCCTGCTGAAGAACATGCCAGCACCGCTGATGACTTTCAGCCTGTTGATGAAAATACAAGTTCCAGGGCTGATGACTCCATCCCAACCGCTGAAGAAATTGCCAGGGCATCCACTAGTGGTGCGCCTGAAGAAACTGAAGAGATCAGGGCAACTGCACCAGTTGCGCCTGAAGAAAATCAACCAGATTCCTCAGCTCCTCCCGCGCCTACACCAACTCCAATTCTTCCTTCTTCCTATGAAGTGAAGAAGACCAAGGCTGCAGAGCGAGCTGCAGTGAAGAAAAGGAAGGCATCAGCTGCGTCAAATTCTTCGGCTGCGAAGAAAATGAAGCCAATGACCAGCTCTTTTGAAAATCCCATTGATGTTGTTCCAATTTCCTCCATGTCATCAAAGGAAATTGTTCCTTATGGAGAAGATTACAAGATCCCAAGTGGATCCGATGAAGAAAATCATTCTGCTGCTACGTCAGAGCAGCTTGATGAAGAAATTGAAGTGGAAGCAATCCCTTCAACGCCAGTCATTTCCTCATCTATGCCTCAGTTCACAGCTGAAGAGGCTGGTGTTGAGGAAATTGAAATTGAAGATGAGGATGTGGATATTGGATGCACCACACCAGTGATGACTGATGACTTTTGGGAAAGTCAGCATCCCAATACTCCTCCATTCACACCTATCCAACAAATTCCTCAGTCCCCGGCAACAACAGTTTAGATGGGCTCTAAAGAAACTCATCCTAATCCCTCTGTTCATGAAGAAATTCCAGCTGCTAGTGCTGAAGAACCTGCTGTTGTTGATCCTCAAGTTGCACAAGAAGAGGAACCAGAAATTCCTCAGCCTGAAGAACCTGAGCTCGCGATTCCTGAGGTTGTGCTGCAAATCACTGACACTCCTCTGCCCAAGCCCAAGAATCCGTTCTCAAGCAAGCAAAAGTTCAAGGCTAAAGACTTCCTTTTGGAGCATGTGTTCTTCACTGACTATAATCCATATGACTCTGCTCGCATAAGGAAGAGGCATTTCTGGACTGCTAGTCGAGCCAACTTCTATTCCTCAGTGCTCTTTGACAAGGACAAAATCTTCGATCATGAACATATTCCTCATGTGGATATGGAATATCTGTCATGCTTCGAGCCAGTCCTCAGTGTTACTCACGATGCAGGACTACTCAATTTCAGCACTGACATTTGCGATTGGAATGAAGAACTCATTCTTCAGTTCTACACTACACTGCATATCACCGGAGATGCTGAAGATGTCAATTCATGGGTGCTGGATTGGATGACTGAAAACACTCATTATAAAGCACCGGCTACTGAATTGCTTCGTGTCCTTCCTCTTGATCCTCCCCATGACAGTGCATGTTGCATCTACAATGACCCTGAACTGACAAATCACTACATGCAAGTGCTCATGAAGCCTTTGAAGCCAGGGCAGGCCCCACGAACCAAATTCCTCGTCAAGGAATTGCTCTATGTGCCTCGGACTGTCTATCCCATTCTGACGAAGACAATGAGTCCTATCAAAGGCCACGACTCAAATGATGAAGAAGTCATTGGCATCATGAAGAACATGCTTTTCAACATCATTCATGGCGTTCCCGTCAACTTCCATGATTTCTTCATCAGGACTCTGGCAAATGTTGCCATGTCACCATTCGAGCTGAAGCCCTATGCGCCTTGGATCATGAGATTCATAAGGGCAAGATCTTCACTGAATTACAAAGCTGACACTCTGAACCACGGTAGCTACTTGCCTCCCATTGAAGTCCTCAAAAAGCCAGTTTCATCATCTGATGACAAAGGCAAGGCAGCTGCTGTGATCGATGAAGGCACTCGTCCATTGGATGGTCAATTTCGTCTGGCTACATCTTATTCTACCAATGACGACTCTGCTACACATGACACTACCGCAAATACCTCAGCCAAGCAAAATCCTCAAGCAACAGCACCCAGGGTGATGACTGATCGTGAGTTACTCCTCAGTCTTCATCAGAAGGTTGATGGCAATCACAAATGGGTAAAGCGTGAGTTTGGTGCAATTCTTCACAACATGACCTCAACACATAATGCAGTGAAGAAGAACCACTACTACCTTCATGAAACCCTCAACCGCACCTGGGCTGTTCTCACTCATGTTTATAGCGCTGAAGAACTGAAGACTATGGGTCTCAAGGAAGAATTTGACTGGTCTGCACCTCCTCCAAAGAAATTCAAGAGGGTCAAAGTTCCTCCACTGGTGGCCAGCTCTTATTCTTCATCGCGCGACACTGATGAATATGAAGATTTGGACGACACTGCGGCAGGCCCTGCTACAACAAACAACCCCGACAACGCTGGCGCTCCTCCATCAACTTGAAATTCTTCAGGGGCGTTAGTCCTCAGTTTCGATCATTTTGGTCATCTGATGACAAAGGGGGAGAAATCTGAGTTAGTCTTCAAGCGGGTCTATACTAAGGGCGTTTTTTTCTTAAGTTACAACTCTCGTTCTTCCGAAACTTTTATTGGATCGAGTTGTAATCTTAAACCCGATGGTGCTCTGATACTTTTGGATGGTGCTCTGACTTTTGATTCACTATGATCTGATACTTTTGATGTGATATTCTGCATGCTTATTCCTCGTTAATATTATTTCACGCATGCTGAATTACATCAGGCACCATATTTCATCATGCATTTCAAATTCTTCATATTATATATCAAATGCGTGTATGAATTACAAGATATAGGGGGAGATCTCCATGATTCAACTCTTCAAATGTGCATTGCCTCAAACGCAAATGCCTCACTATGCACACCTTCAGGGGGAGTTCTTCTATATCTTGCAATCAAATTCCTCAATATCACTATTTACACTTCATATGTTTATCCCCGTTGAAAACTTAACCTATGTTGTCATCAATCACCGAAAAGGGGGAGATTGTAAGTGCGTCTAGTGCCCCTTAGTGATTTTGGTGTATTGAAGACTTATAGGTTAAGGGACTGATGCTTTTGTGAGTGTACACAGGTCTATAAGTCTATGAGGAGTTTGATATTTATAGAGAAAGTCGACCCCTAAAAATGAAGTTCTTCGACTGAAGACTTTGAAAGTGAAGAATTTGGTGTGACCTTGAAGACTTGGTATTCATTCGAGGAACATGAAGCGTGAAGACTTTTGTTTTCGTAGTTTCATTTTCTCTTTCTTGAATCATAGGAAACACCGTACTGTTAAAGGGGGTCGAGGAAATACTAAGGAAAAATTTCCATGTGATGCTCAACTCAAAATCCTACATCTACCAATCCCTTCGAGTGAAGCCATTGGAAATCTCATACAGTTCAGTCAATTTCTTCAGTGACAGAGACGCAGTTCTTCTGATCACTGAGGACTTTCCTCTGACTGAGGAGTTAGGAATTCGCCAGTGCGAATCGCGTACACAGTGAGGAACATGATAGCCCTGAGGAATTTGAGAGTCAAATTTCCGACCGTTGCTGTCTGCGCGCCGGCTGTCCCAAAATATCTTATCCACCTAACGGTCATATCATTGAAGGGCATTTATGTCTTATCATGTCGGGCTGCTCCCTAGGCTATAAATAGCCGCCCCCTACAACCACTAGTTGGTTGGCTGCTCCGAGAGAACTTGACACTTGTCATTAGAGAGCAACCCATCCTCCGAGGACTTTGAGCGAAAATAATCAAGTGAGGAAAATCCAAAACCAAACCCCCACAAACCCAAAGTGATTGAGCATCACTGAAGAAATTGATCCTGCGTGGATCCGACGCTTGTTACCTTTGAAGACTGTGCTTCTTCCAGACGGTTAGGCGACAAGGTCGAGAGCATCCAAGAGGAATTGTGGATTGCCGAGTGACCAAGTCTGTGAAGGTTTGGAAGTCACCTGAAGACTTACCACGAGTGATTGGACGAGGCTTGCATGGTCTTAGTTCAAGGAGAATACGGTGAGGACTGGGTGTCCTGAGTTGCGGCTCAGAGACTGGGTGTCCAGGACTGCGTGTCCTCGAGTTTAAATACTCAGCCACTCCAACCAGACGTACAACTGATACAGCAGTTGGAACTGGTCTACCAAATCATTGTCTTCACCAACTAACTAGTTCTATCTCCTCAACCCTTTCATTTCCTCATTACTGTGTTGAATGTTTGTTCATATCTGTGCTTGAAGACTTTGACTGAAGACTTTCTCAATTTCCTCAGTTCAATTTCTTCAGTCTGTTTGTCTTCATCTTGTGTTATCCTGTGATTACGCTTTCTGTACTCTGTGCTAGTCTTCATTTCATCATGATGACCATGCTTGTATTCTGTTACGCTTACTTCTGAGTACTTATTCCGCTGCTAGTAGTTCTTCAGTAAGGAATTTCCTCACCGGCAAATTCCTCAGTGATGAATTCATAAAAATCGCCTATTCACCCCCCTCTAGTCGATATAGCGCACTTTCACTGGGGTTCAAAACCAATTTGGACTGCTCTTGCAAACGTCGAGCCAGCACTCTTCAACCCAAAAGGCATCCGTAAAAAGCAATACGTACCACACGGGGTGATGAACGCCGTCTTTTCCTCGTCCTCCTTTGTCATGAAGATCTGGTAGTATCCTGAGTAGGCGTCAAGGAACGATAGGAGGTCACACCCTGTCGTGGAGCCAACAATCTGGTCAATGCGCGGTAATGGGAAAGGATCCTTTGGACAGGCCTTATTGATGTCTGTGTAGTCAATACACAGCCTCCATTTCCCATTTGCCTTGCACACCACTACCAGATTGGCCAACCAAGTTGGATGGAGTACTCCTCTCACCAAGCCTGCCGCCTCTAGCTTTCTGATTTCCTCCGTGATGAACTCCTGCCTCTCCAGATCTTGCTTCCTGACCTTCTGCTTGGCGGGCCGCGCATGAGGACAGATAGCAAGGTGGTGCTCAATCACCTCCCTGGGAACGTCGGGGATGTCGGAGGCTTGCCATGCAAACACATCGACATTCACCCGCAGGAAGTTGACGAGCTCGCTTTCCTATTTGTCGTCGAGGGTGGAGCTTATGGTGAAGGATCCCTGAGGGAGTCTTGGACTAGGGGGTGTCCGGATAGCCGAACTATCACCGTTGGCCGGACTCCTAGACTATGAAGATACAAGATTGAAGACTCCGTCCCGTGTCCGGATGGGACTTTCCTTGGCGTGGAAGGCAAGCTTGGCAATACAGATATGTAGATCTCCTATCATTGTAACCGACTCTGTGTAACCCTAGCTATCGGTGTCAAAACCGGCGGATCTTGGGTAGGGGGTCCCGAACTGTGCGTTTAGGCGGATGGTAACAGGAGACAAGGGACACGATGTTTTACCCAGGTTCGGGCCCTCTTGATGGAGGTAAAACCCTACGTCCTGCTTGATTAATATTGATGATGTGTATTACAAGAGTGGATCTACCACGAGATCAAGGAGGCTAAACCCTAGAAGCTAGCCTATGGTATGATTGTTGTAATGGAGGTTATGTCCTACGGACTAAAGCCCTCCGGTTTATATAGACACCGGAGGGGGCTAGGGTTACACAGAGTCGGTTACAATGGTAGGAAATCTACATATCCGTATTGCCAAGCTTGCCTTCCACGCCAAGGAAAGTCCCATCCGGACACGGGACGGAGTCTTCAATCTTGTATCTTCGTAGTCTTGGAGTCCGGCGGACAATGATAGTCCGGCTATCCGGACACCCCCTAGTCCAGGACTCCCTCAGTAGCCCCTGAACCTGGCTTCAATGACGATGAGTCCGGCGCGCATAATGTTCGGCATTGCAAGGCGGGTTCCTCCTTTGAATAATCCAGAGAAGATTGTGAACACCAGGATAGTGTCCGGTTCTGCAAAATAAATTCCACATTCCACCGTAGAGAGAATAATATATACACAAGTTCAATCTACTGACGTTTTTTGTGGCGTGACGTCACACCACTACCAAGCCTTCACTTGAATCGTTTTTTATTATACCACCTCAGCGCGTTTAGCGAAGCGGTTTCCTTGGCACGTCTTGTCGAAGCAGAGATCATGTTCCCCTTATTCCGGGATTCTCATCAATACGGACGTGGGTAACCCAACTGCGCCATTGATGGTGGCGCTTGGGAGATAAGTGAGTTTTACCGGGCTAGTGGGGACGCATAGTCTTCGTCCGCCTATATATAAGGGATAAGGATTCACCTTCTCACCTACGCCTTCTTCCTCCTTTGCTTATCCATCTCCGCGCACTCGAGCTCCAGCGCCCAAGTTCGCACATCTTGCCTCGACCTTCTCCGACCATGTCCGGAGCGGGAGGTAAATGGCTGGCCTCCACCGTTAAGGAGGAGCACATCACAAAGTTGCGCAGCGCTGGATACCTTTCCGGCGACGTTGCGCACCGGCTGCCCGACGAGGGGCAGCTCATCCCCACCCCTGGGCCCCATGAAAGGGTCGTTTTCCTCCCCCACTTCCTCCACGGACTGGGCTTTCCACTTCACCCCTTTGTCCGGGGGATCATGTTCTACTACGGCCTGGATTTCCATGATCTGGTGCCGAACTTCATCCTCAACATCTCGGCGTTTATCGTCGTGTGCGAGGCCTTCCTCTGCATCCAGCCCCACTTCGGCTTGTGGCTCAAGACCTTCAATGTCAAGTTGAAGGTAGTGAAGGGCACTCAAGCGGAGTGCGGAGGCGCCATGTTGGGCAAAATGCCCAACGTCCTTTGGTTTGAAGGGGCCTTCGTGGAATCCGTCAAGGGGTGGCAATCGGGGTGGTTCTACATCACCGAGCCGCGCGACCCTACGTGGGCGGCGGCCCCCGAGTTCAGATCTGGTATCCCCACGCAGCTCACCTCCTAGAAAGAGAAGGGCTTGCTGTGGGGCAATTCTAAGGAGCTGACGGGACTCCAAGCCTGTATCCAGAAGCTGGTGAACAAGAAGCTCAGGCTGGTTAACGTGGTCCAAGTCATGCTCGTCCGCCGGATTCTCCCATGCCAAGAACGGGCATTCAATCTGTGGGAGTACGATCCGGAACAGCACCAGGCGCTGAGCGGGCTCTTCGACACAACGTACGAAGGCACCTGGAGGGTGCTGTTTAAGGGCGCCGAAGCCCCCGCATCCGCGACGGAAGATCGCGGATTCCACTCGCAGCGTCCAGCTGACGAGGTAAGTGATTCTACCCCTTTTACAGGACACTTGTTGTTAATAGTTTGACCCTAAGCGGGTTTTTAATCTCCCTTCTCCTTTGACAGGAATGGATGAAGAAGGCCGAGCAGCTCGTCTGCCCGGCTCCCATGCCAGAAGACCCAGTGGACGCCTGTCTGGCGGGGCTGTTGGTTCCGGTATCGCATGTGGTGCCGGAGAAGAAGGCCAAGAAGGTGGCCACGGGTACTCGAAAGAGTTCCCGTTTTCAGGTGTCCGACGACTCCGAGGCGGATTCCTCTCCCGAGGATGAGGAGGAGGAAGAAGACCCTCTCCCAGAAGAGGGAGAGAGAAAGAGGAAGGCCTCCCCAACAGGGGAGGCCGAAGGGTCCAAAAGGGGAAGAACTATTCCTCCGGACAGTTCCGCCAACACCAACGTTGGCGATGAAGAGTGGCCCTCGAGGGCCAGGCCTCAGGCGAGATCGTAAGTATCCAGATCCCTGAATGATCTGCAATTTCTTTTTGTCACATAGTGTCCTTCTAACGCCGCATACTGTCTGCAGTCCGGCCGACGATGATCTCCCTGCTTCGTCGAGCGGGTCGTTGGCTGCGTCGGACGTGGAATCCGTTCCGACTGCCTCCACCCCTCGCGCCACTGAGAACGCCGAGGTGGGATCCCGGGAAGGGACCCATCAGGAGGAGGCTCCGGAGGCGCTGCAAGGCAGCCTCCCGGACTTTGCACTGGACTCTACGCTGGAACCCGCAGTGGTTCCAAAGTCCGGCAGGCGGCCCCTTCGCAAGAAGGGCAAGACCGTGACACCGGCGGCCCCCGTCCAACCGGAGACGCCGGAAAACTTGTTGGAGGCGCTCAAAGGCGCTTCCATCGAGGAAGAACACCGCACTATTATGAGTGCGGTGATTCAGAAGGTTCAGCTCACCAAGAGCGGGCTGACCGAAGCCTGCAACAGCCTTCTAACAGGCTTTGAGGTAAGAAGTTAAAATTATGTAATGTAATACCGCATAGACAGTAGCCCCTGATGCTCAGTTCGGGGTTCGGAAAGAAAAGCCGGACTGAGGATCTAAAAAGATATATGCAGGGTTGCTTAAAAAATATGTCAATATGGGTTTGAAGGCTGCGCTGCTGACCTCTGCCGCACTGACTGCGGAGGTCGGTGCATTGAAGCAGGATCTCGAGCGGTCCGAGCAAGAGCTCGGCCATGCCAAGAAGCAGCTCGAGGACAAAGAAGGTGAGTAACACCACTTTAAAGATTTACCTTACAGAAAAGGATTTAGGTTGCAATAAAAATGACAATGATAACGTGGGTACTGCAGGGGCCACTAACGAGGTGGCGACCCTGAAGGAGGCTATGTCCGCGGCCGAATGTAATGCGGCCGCGGAACGGGCAGAGCGAGAAAAGCAGGAGGCGCGGGTGGCGGAAGTGCGGCAAGAGCTTCAGGCTCTCATGGAGAAGCATGAGAGTTTGGAGCGTGACTCAAAGACTCGAGAGTCCGGAGCTTGCCTCGGCTCTCGAAAGTGCCAAGTCTGCCAAGGCCGAGGCCCATAAGGCCCTTCAGGAGGTTGAATATGTGAAGAAGATAGCGACGGGTAAGGCATTTTTCATGCAAAGCAAGCATGTTAATGTAAACTACCTAACACTTACCCGCATTCGGAGCTCTCCAGGGGCGTTTGCAGATCTGCCACGCAGTGTATCTGATGCCGCCGCATTCTACCGTGGCCAGGAGGGGAGCTCGACGGAGAAGGTCTTCTGGTCTCAGTATGCTGAGGCCGGCCATCCGGTGCCCCCTAGCGAGCAGCTGAAACAGCTGGTCGAGCTCCACAAGGCGGTTGAGGAGGCCATGAAGGGCTTCATAGTCCGGTTGTGGCCTAGACAGGCCATGCCTGGGAGCTATTTCGGCCTCGTGCGGCGGCTGGTGGATGCGTGCCCCTGGGTGGAGGTCATCAAGCGCTCTGCCTGTATTGAAGGTGCTCGTCGGGCCCTTGCCCGCACAAAGGTGCACTAGGGCAGGTTGGATGCGGAGAAGCTTCTTACTAACCCGCCGCCAGCGGGCAAGGAGTATCGCACGCCCGAAATGTACTATAAGACTGTCCTGAAGGGTGCCCGCAATATTGCGGATGAGTGCCCCAGAGATGTAATTTTTGAGTAAACTCGCTATGTATTATCCTATGCGCTGAAAACTTTGTTCATATGCGCTAAGCAACACTTGTTTAATTTAAAATATTACCTTCTGTGCAGCCGTTTATAAGATCTGAGAGATGGCAAGTCGTTGGCTTCAGCCCCCAAGCCGCGAGTGCTGGGGTGTTCGGGATAAACTTGAGCACTCTTGTTCCCATTTTTGGGTCCATCGAGGGAGGCACTCAACACAACGAACAAGGCAACCGGACTTATAATGCTTGAACACTCTCACTTAGCCATAGAATTCTATAATTTTAAATTTCGGCGAAGCCCCGAGTATTCGGAAGACCGAATTAGGGGCGCTATCCACGCCTTCGTCGGACATTATCCGGTACTTCGCTCGAAGCGGCATAAGTCTTTAAGGACCCGAAAAGACCTCTCGAACAGCGACCGGTCTCTCACCTTATCATGCCAGTCAGTTTTAGCTTTCTCCACTGAGGCGCTCGCCCAGCTCACCCGGGGCGCAATCGCAGTGGTTCTCCCAGTGCCACCTTAGCCGACAGAACGGAACGTAAGGCACCAAAACGTGGGAGCCGGGCAAACCCAACTATTGACCCAAGACATGATTCGGAGCCGATTCATATAATGCTATAAGTTCGGGGTGCCGCACTTGTGAAAGTGTTCGGACTTATCACACCATAATGCGGGGAACGTAAGCCCCTAGTGTATTCGGCCGTACCAAAATATACGGGTGCAAGATGTCATTAATGAACGTATGTGTAAAGTAATGCAATAACAGGCAAAAGATGCTGCATTATTTATTCAAGGAGTTCTGCTATGTGTGCGGAAGGATACAAATAGTGCGGTAAGCAAGGGATTGGACTAAATAAACATGTCCCCCTCCAGGGGTGGGCTGCAGACTGGTGTATATAATCGAATTTAATGCTCGTAATGGAGACCACCTGAGTGTTCGTCGCAGCCTTCTTCCCTCCCTGGCTGTTGCATCGTGAGTTCGGCGGGTTCGCCGCCGGACAGAACCTCTGGTGAACGGAGTCCTATGTATACAAAAAAGGAAAATAAAAAAGGCGACACACTTGTGAGCCCCTGGTGTGGTCGAGCCGCACTCTGGGGCTAGTGTGGTCGTGCCCCTCCCCCCAGGCCCATGGTATCTCTAGAGCGTAATGATGTACGCGGAGGGTTGGTTTTGCAATCATGCGAGGGCTGGGGTCGGGGCCGCATTGCTACGCGTGCTCGGATCGTGCCAGGTGGTCTTGGTTGACGTTGCTCTGGGCGCGTTTGGCCGTATCCGGCCGTTTAACGGCCAGACTCGAAAATTGCCTTAAAAGGCTGCTCTGTACTTCTGCCGCGAGAGCCGCTGTATGTTCCTCCGTTCGGAGGGAGCGTTCTGTATTTCCGTTGACCGTGATGACTCCACGAGGGCCTGGCATCTTAAGCTTGAGGTATGCATAATGCGGCACCGCGTTGAACTTTGCAAACGCGGTTCGTCCGAGCAGAGCGTGATAGCCGCTGCGGAACGGGACTATGTCGAAGATTAACTCCTCGCTCCAGAAATTGTCCGGCGATCCGAAGACCACTTCCAGTGTGACTGAGCCTGTACAATTGGCTTCAACACATGGTATGACGCCTTTAAAGGTCGTCTTTGTAGGTTTAATCCTTGAGGGGTCTATGCCCATCTTGCGCACTGTATCCTGATAAAGCAGGTTCAGGCTACTGCCGCCGTCCATCAGGACTCTCGTGAGGTGAAATCCATCGACGATTGGGTCTAAAACCAATGCAGCGAATCCGCCATGGCGGATACTGGTCGGATGGTCTCTTCGATCGAAAGTGATCGGGTAAGAGGACCATGGATTGAACTTAGGGGCGACTGGCTCCATCGCATATACGTCCCTTAGTGCACGCTTCCGCTCCCTCTTGGGTATATGGGTTGCGTATATCATGTTTACCGTCCGCACTTGTGGGGGGAAACCCTTCTGTCCTCTACTGTTCGGCGGCCGGGTTTCTTCCTCGTCATCGCTATGCGGCCCCTTGTCATTGTTTTCGGCAATTAACTTGCCTGCCTGCTTGAATACCCAACAGTCTCTATTGGTGTGGTTAGCTGGCTTTTCGGGGGTGCCATGTATCTGGCATAAGCGGTCGAGGATTCGGTCCAAATTGGACGGACCCGGAGTGGTTCTTTTGAATGGCTTCTTCCGCTGACCGGGTTTGGAGCCTCGGAATCCGGCGTTGACCGCCGTATCCTCCTTGTCGTCGCCGTTAATACGGCGTTTATTTTTGCTTCGACGCGACCTGCCATTGTGGTCCTTAGTATCCGGACTGCCAGAATTTTTACTGAGGTTGTTGCTGCGAGCTAGCCAGCTATCCTCTCCCGCACAAAAGCGGGTCATTAATGATGTGGGGGCTGCCATGGATTTTGGCTTTTCCTGTCCTAGGTGCCAGGCTAGCCACTCGTCGCGGATGTTATGTTTGAAGGCTGCGAGGGCCTCTGCATCCGGACAGTCGACGATTTGGTTTTTCTTTGTCAAGAACCGTGTCCAGAACTGTCTGGCCGATTCGTATGGCTGCTGAATTATGTGGCTTAGGTCATCGGCGTCTGGTGGTCGCACATATGTGCCCTGGAAGTTGTCGAGGAATGCGGCTTCCAGGTCTTCCCAACACCCAATTGACTCTGCGGGAAAGCTGTTAAGCCAATGCCGAGCTGGTCCTTTAAGCTTGAGTGGGAGGTATTTGATGGCGTGGAGATCGTCGCCGCGGGCCATATGGATGTGAAGGAGATAATCTTCAATCCAAACCGCGGGGTCTGTTGTGCCATCATAGGATTAAATGTTTACGGGTTTAAACCCTTCAGGGATTTGATGATCCATTACTTCATCAGTGAAGCATAGAGGGTGTGCGGCGCCTCTGTATTGAGCAATATCATGACGTAGCTCGAGTGAGCGTTGTCTGCTGTGTTCGGCCCGGCCGGAGTTGTTGTATCCGGCGCGATGGTATTCATCGTGGGTCGTGGGGCGCCTACGTGATCCGTAGATGGATCTGGATTGCCTTGCTTTGAACTCCAATATATCTCGCAAGTCCGGCGCGTTCCCTCTTGGCTTCGTACTCTTGGAGCGATGCCGGGGTACGGTCTTGGTGGAGGGCCTGGATGCCTCTCTGTCGCGACCACGGGGTGGTCGGTCGGCCGTATTGTGCGCTGGTGATGAAGGTATGTATGCTTCCTCCTCTAATCGGGGGAGAACTTGCGTTTTTGGTAGCTCTTGGAGGGGCGTTCGAGTTCATACTCTTCGGCCGCGAGGACCTCGGTCCATCGATCGGCCAGCAGGTCTTGATCAGCTTGAAGCTGTTGCTGCTTTTTCTTTAGGCTATTTGCCGTGGCCATTAGCCTGTGTTTGAAACACTCTTGTTAGACGGCATCCTCGGGCACAACGAATTCGTCGTCGCCGAGGCTTGCTTCGTCTCCGGAGGGAGGCATGTAATTATCATCCTCGACCTCTCCGTCTGCCACTCTCTCGCGAAGGCTTGCTTCTGCATCCTCCTCCGCTGAATCTTGCTGGAGGGGATTGTCTTCGGCACTGTCTGGAGTGTTATTATCTCCTGTGCCGGAATCTCCATTCTTGCTGTGGCGGGATTTAGAGCAGCGCCGCTGACGCCGGCGCTTGGGTTGTTTCTTTAAGGAATCTGCCTCCGCTGCTTCTTCGCCGTCCCCATCTTTTGGGGTGTCCACCATGTATATGTCATATGACGAGGTGGTCTTCCAGTGCCCTGTAGGTGCTGGTTCCTGTTCGTCTCCGGCATCGTCGTCCATACCATCGATGTCTTCGGAGTCGTAGTCTAGCATGTCGGTTATATCGTCGACAGTGGCTACAAAGTGGGTGGTGGGTGGGCTCTGAATTTCTTCGTCGTCCGCATCCCAACCATCCTGGCCATAGTCCGGCCAGGTCTCTCCGGATAGCGAGAGATGCTTTAGCAAATTTAGGATGTCGCCAAAAGGCGAGTGCTGAAAGATGTCCGCCGCGGTGAACTCCATGATCGGCGCCCAATCGGATTCGATTGGCAGAGGCGCCGGAGGTTCGGAGTCCGGCAGGGAGTCCGGCACCTCGGAGTCACGAGCTTTATGGAGGACAAGGTCAGAGTTCGGGTCCATCGCTGCGGAAGTTGCAGCCCCCGAGGCGGTGTCCGGCCACTGGTCCTCGATCTGGGCGATCGGTTCTGGACTAAAGGCCGGAGCGGATTCGTGTGCGGCCACCAAGGCACTGTCCGGCGGCAGAGCTAAATCATGCCCATCGTGACGGCGCGGCACGCTCGGCTGTGGCTCGAGTCCGTCGAAGATCAAGTCCCCGCGGATGTCGACCGTGAAGTTCAGGCTTCCGAACCTGACCTGATGGCCAGGGGCGTAGCTTTCGATCTGCTCCAGATGGCCAAGTGAGTTGGCCCGCAGTGCGAAGCCGCCGAATACGAAGATCTGTCCGGGGAGAAAAGTCTCACCCTGGACGGCGTTGCTGATTGAAGAAGCCATCGAGCCTATCGGTGACGACACAGAGGAACTCTCAATGAAAGCACCAATGTCGGTGTCAAAACCGGCGGATCTCGGGTAGGGGGTCCCAAACTGTGCGTCTAGGCGGATGGTAACAGGAGACAAGGGACACGATATTTTACCCAGGTTCGGGCCCTCTTGATGGAGGTAAAAACCTACGTCCTGCTTGATTAATATTGATAATGTGTATTACAAGAGTGGATCTACCACGAGATCAAGGAGGCTAAACCCTAGAAGCTAGCCTATGGTATGATTGTTGTAATGGAGGTTATGTCCTACGGACTAAAGCCCTCCGGTTTATATAGACACCGGAGGGGGCTAGGGTTACACAGAGTCGGTTACAATGGTAGGAAATATACATATCCGTATTGCCAAGCTTGCCTTCCACGCCAAGGAAAGTCCCATCCGGACACGGGACGGGGTCTTCAATCCTGTATCTTCGTAGTCTTGGAGTTCGGCGGACGATGATAGTCCGGTTGTCCGGACACCCCCTAGTCCAGGACTCCCTCACTAGCCCTCTCCGGTGTCTATATAAACCAGAGGGTTTTAGTCCGTAGGACGAACAACAATCATACCATAGGCTAGCTTCTAGGGTTTAGCCTCTTTGATCTCGTGGTAGATCTACTCTTGTACTACCCATATCATCAATATTAATCAAGCAGGAGTAGGGTTTTACCTCCACCGAGAGGGCCCGAACCTGGCTAAAAACATCGTGTCCCTTGTCTCCTGTTACCATCCGCCTAGACGCACAGTTCGGGACCCCCTACCCGAGATCCGCCGGTTTTGACACCGACATTGGTGCTTTCATTGAGAGTTCCTCTGCGTTGTCACCTTTAGGCCTGATGGCTCCTTCAATCATCAACAACGACGCGGTCCAGGGTGAGACATTTCTCCCCGGACAGATCTTCGTATTCGGCGGCTTTGCGCTGCGGGCCAATTCGCTAGGCCATCTGGAGCAGATTGAAAGCTACGCCCCTGGCCATCACGTCAGATTTGGAAGTTTGAACTATATGGCTGACATCCGTGGAGACTTGATCTTCGATGGGTTCGAGCCACAGCCAAGCGCGCCGCACTGTCACGATGGGCATGATCTAGCTCTGCTTCCGGACAATGCCCTGGAGGCCGCACAAGTGTCCGCTCCGACCCTTAGCTCGGAGCCGACTGCGCCGATCGAGGACGGGTGGCTGGACACCGCCTCGGGGGCTGCTACCTCTACAACGACAGAGCCGAATACCAACCCTGTCCTTTGTGAAGCTCGTGACTCCAAGGTGACGGACTCCTCTCCAGACTCCGAACCTTCCGCGCCCCTGCCAATCGAATCCGATTGGGAGCCGATCATGGAGTTCACCGCCGCGGACATGTTTCAGCACTCGCCCTTTGGCGACATCCTGAATTCACTAAAGTCTCTCTCTTTATCAGGAGAGCCCTGGCCGGACTATGGTCAGGTAGGTTGGGATGCGGACGACGAAGAAATTCAATGCCCACCCACCACCCACTTTGTAGCCACTGTCGATGATTTAACCGACATGCTCGACTTCGACTCCGAAGACATCGACGGTATGGACGACGATGCAGGAGACAACCAAGAACCAGCGCCTACAGGGCACTGGAAGGCCACCTCGTCATACGACATATACATGGTGGACATCCCAAAGGATGGGAATGGCGATGGAACAACGGAGGATGACCCCTCCAAGAAACAGCCTAAGCACCGGCGTCAGCGGCGCCGCTCTAAATCCCGCCACAGCAAAAATGGAGATTCCGGCACCGGAGACAATAACACCCCAGACAGTGCCGAGGACAACCCCCTCCAGCAGGATTCAGCGCAGGAGGATGGAGAAGCCAGCCCTCATGAGAGAGCAGCAGACAGAGAGGTAGAGGACAATAATTATATGCCTCCCTCCGAAGACAAGGCAAGCCTCGACGACGACGAATTTGTCGTGCCTGAGGATCCCGTCGAACAAGAGTGTTTCAAACGCAGGCTTATGGCCACGGCAAGCAGCCTCAAGAAAAAGAAGCAACAGCTTAGAGCTGACCAAGACTTGCTAGCCGACAGATGGACTGAAGTCCTTGCGGCCGAAGAGTATGAACTCGAATGCCCCTCCAAGAGCTACCCAAAACGCAGGCTGCTACCCCGATTAGAGGAGGAAGCACCCAAACCTACATCACCAGCGCAAGACGCAGCCGACCGGCCACCTCGTGGCTGCGATAGAGAGGCCTCTAGGCCCTCCGCTAAAGCCGCACCCCGGCGTCGCTCGAAAAGTACAAAGCCACGGGGGAGTGCGCCAGACTTGCGAGACATATTCGAGGATAAGGCAAGACAAATAAGATCAATCTACGGATCGCGTGGGCGCCCCACGATACGTGATGACAACCGTCATGCCGGATACAGCAATTCCGGCCGGGCCGAACATAGTAGACAAAGCTCATTTGAGCTGCCTCGTGATATAGCCCAACACAGAGGCGCCGCACACCCACTATGCTTCACAGACGAAGTGATGGATCATCAAATCCCTGAGGGTTTCAAACCCGTAAACATTGAATCATACGATGGTACAACAGATCCGGCGGTCTGGATCGAGGACTATCTCCTCCATATCCACATGGCCCGCGGTGATGATCTACATGCCATCAAATACCTCCCACTCAAGCTTAAAGGACCAGCGCGGCATTGGCTTAACAGCTTGCCAGCAGAGTCAATCAGTTGTTGGGAAGACCTGGAAGCCGCATTCCTCGACAACTTCCAGGGCACTTATGTGCGACCACCAGACGCCGATGACCTAAGCCACATAATTCAGCAGCCAGAAGAATCGGCCAGACAATTCTGGACACGGTTCCTAACCAAGAAAAATCAAATCGTCGACTATCCGGATGCAGAGGCCCTTGCAGCCTTCAAACACAACATCCACGACGAGTGGCTTGCCCGGCACCTAGGACAGGAAAAGCCGAAATCCATGGCAGCCCTCAATACACTCATGACCCGCTTCTGCGCGGGAGAGGATAGCTGGCTAGCTCGTAGTAACAACATGACCAAGAGCCTTGGTAATTTGGATACCAAGGACACCAACGGCAGGTCGCGTTGCAACAAGTACAAGCGCCGCATTAATGGCGACAATACTGAGGATACGACAGTCAATGCCGGATTCAGAGGCTCTAAACCCGGTCAGCGAAAAAAGCCATTCAAAAGAAATACTCCGGGCCCGTCCAATTTGGACCGAATACTCGATCGCTCGTGCCAGATACACGTCACCCCCGAAAAGCCATCCAGTCACACCAACAAGGATTGTTGGGTGTTCAAGCAAGCAGGCAAGTTAACTGCCGAAAACAATGACAAGGGGCTGCATAGCGATGACGAGGAGGAGACCCGGCCGCCGAACAATAGAGGACAGAAGGGTTTCCCCCCACAAGTGCGGACGGTGAACATGATATACGCAACCCACATACCCAAAAGGGAGCGGAAGCATGCACTCAGGGACGTATATGCGATGGAGCCAGTCGCCCCAAAGTTCAATCTGTCGTCCTCCTGCCCGATCACTTTTGATCGAAGGGACCACCCCACTAGCATCTGCCATGGCGGATTCGCCGCATTGGTTCCAGACCCAATCGTCGACGGATTTCACCTCACTAGAGTCCTGATGGACGGCGGCAGCAGCCTGAACCTGCTTTATCAGGATACAGTTGTCAGGACCCCGACTCAATGCCACATCGATCTAGCATGTAACACCTCATATCATTTTGCGGCCTCACGCACGGTATTCCCACGGGTGTCGTCTTACCTTTGCCCGGGACCGTTTGCGTCTTTTGGCACACGTATATGATAGTGTTGCTAGCATCCATATGATAAGGAGCCCGGGCTGACATGGCTAGTCGTAAACCCAAAGTGGCACAAACCTACAGGGACAGGCATCCATGACCCAGCATCGAACGTGTCGGTCATCAGCGAGTGAATCCAGGCTGTAGAACTGGGCTAGCAGGACTCCGGTGAACCGGGCTGTAGCGGGCTAACAGGACTCCGGTATTCATCGCGTGACATTTCCCTGAAGGGACAGACACAAGAACGACGAAGGACACATGCCGGCCAGCCTAAGTGTTCCGGAGCAGTAGCAAGCTACCATGGCTCAGTGGAAACACCAGGAGACATTTCCCGGTAAGAGAGGCTACCAAGGATAAACAACTAGGTTGTCAGATCCCACACATACCAAGCATTTCAATAACATACACACAATATGCTCGATATGTGCAAATACAACATGGCATCACAACATGACTCTACAACTCAAGTATTTATTCATTAGGCTCCGAGGAGCGAGATATTACAAACAGGGGTCTCATGACCCAACATTCAGAGCATACATATCAAAGCACAAGCGGAAGCTATCATGTCTGAGTACAGACATCTATAAATGAAAAGGGCTGAGAAGCCTGACTATCTACCAAATCCTGCTGAGGCACAAGATCGTAGCTGAGGTAACAAGCCAAAAGTCGAAGTCCACATGGAACTACTAGTGAGACTGAAGTCTCTCTGCAAAAACATAAAATAGGCAAACGTGAGTACAAATGTACCCAGCAAGACTTACATCAGAACTAACTACATATGCATCATTTTCAACAAGGGGATGGTGGGGTTCAACTGCAGCAAGCCAGCTTTGACTCGGTGGCTATCCTAAACTACGACTGCAAGCGACTCTTTTGAGGTGGCGCACACGAGTCCACATATTCACCATATCAATACACCACTATGGATCCGCTCCCGTCTCCCTACGAGAACGCCATCCATAGCACTCACGCTTATCTTGCGCATTTTAAAGTATCCACTTTCACTTGTCTATGAACTGATATAAGCAACCCAAAAGTCCTTTACCGCGGACACGGCTATTCGAATAGATGATGTTAACCCTGCAGGGGTGTACTTCTTCATACATGTTTCCACCACTTAGCGTCTGCACACGACATGTGCTCGGCAGACTTCAAGCGAAAGCCGACGTGGGTGTAGACCACGACCTACCTAAACACCTAAGTCTCTAGTCCAGGTTTATCGCCTATTCGGGTTCCATCCATGAGGAGATCCGGTCGGAGTTTCGCTCACAGCCCCAAACGATGTGAACAGGGTTCCGTGACACCAAACGGGTGCCCGGTTTACCCGACCACGTGCCTACCGCATCACAGCCCACCCCTACGGTCAGCGCTGTCCACGGCCTCCAGCATACTACAAACACCAGAAACTACTTGCAACTCCTGGACAGAGGACAAGGGTGATTAAGAAGTCGAGCGGGGTCATATTTCAGGGCCCAATGTATGGTAGTAACTGAGTCATGGATCACAAACACAGAACTCAGTTCCTAAGGACGGCTTCAATGAGACAACCCACCATGTACTCCTACATGGCCTCTCACCGCTACCTTTACCAAATTGTGTTCACACACTTAGCTCTCAATGGTAGGACATGTTCACACACCTCTGATCCATTCCCGATGAATCAGACCTGACACAACTCTAAGCAGTAGCAGGCATGACAAACAAGCAAGAATGAGTAGGCACAACAGGGCTCAAACAACTCCTACTCATGCTAGTGGGTTTCATCTATTTACTGTGGCAATGACAGGTCATGCAAAGGATAAAGGGGTTCAACTACCGCAACAAGTAACAGATGAATCGCTGTTGTCCTAATGCAGTAAAAGAGAGCAGGAGCGAGAGAGTGGGTTTGTATCGGAATGAACAAGGGGGTTTTGCTTGCCTGGCACTTCTGAAGATAGCATTGAGTCTTCATCAGTGTCAACGATCACATCATCGGTATCACGTCTATCGAGAGGGGACAAATACCGGCAACATAGAAGGGAACACAATCAATGCAATGCACAATATGATGCATGATCATGACATGGCAAAATGAATGTGTTTTGAGCTAATGCAACTAGCAACAGATTAAATGAAGTTGGTTTGAATACAAGATTCAAATTTAAACTCCATATGTGATTATTCAAATGCCATTTAATTGATTTGTGCTAAACAGTAGCTATAAGTTGTTCTAACATGCATGAAAATGGTACAGATGGATTCCTTGAATTTTTCTGATAATTTTTCATATATAAATTATTTAATTTGGAGTTACGGTTGAATTTCTATGATTTTTAGAACTTTATACAATTTTCTGGAATTTTCTGAATAAAAACAAATCCAGAAAACATTACTGCGTCATCCTGACGTCATGATGACGTCAGCAGGTCAACGTGGCACAGTCCGGTCAAACTCTGACCGGTGGGTCCCGAGTGTCAGTGTCTAACTAAACTAACCTAGCTTAGTTAATACTAACCTAACTTAATTAGCCGGGCGGGGCCCGCATGTCAGTGAGAGAGAGGGGGGTCAAACCGGCCAGTGGGGTCAAACCCGGGTCAAACTCGCCGGAGTTGACCCGAGGCTCGTCGCCGGCGAGGCCAGGGACGGCGGAGAGCGTCGGGATTCGCCCTCCGATGACCAAAAGAGCGGCGGAGGGGCTCTACGGGATGCCCAGGCTTGCGCGCATCTAATAGGGCAAACGGGAGAAGCTAGGGTGGCCGGAGGCGACGGGAATCATGACGACGGCGGCGGCCGGAGTTCGGGTGGTGGCGGGTTTGGCGCTACGAGCGGTGGTTTGGCGCGCTGAGGGCACTAGGGAGAAGCTCTTGCTCCTCCGCATCCAAAGGAACGGACGGGAGGCCGCGAGGTGGCCGGACTTGAGCACGGCGTCGACCTCGGCGGCGGCCGGAGCTCGGGCGAGCTTGGGGTCGGTGTTAGGGAGCACGGCAGGAGGCAAAGGGGGGTGTTACGACCTCCTGGGGTTGCACTGAGCACGGCCGCGTGCTCGGTTGCAGCTCTAGGCAACGGTGGCTACGGCGGCGACATGGCCGGCGGCGAAGAGCTCTCGGCTCTGGTGGATATTGGCGCTAGCAGGAGAAAAAGTGCCAGGGGAGGGAGGGGATCGACGCAGCAGCTCACAGCGGGTCGAACGAAGGGGTTGGTGCGCTCGGGGGCGTCCTCGTTGCTGCGAATCGAGCGGCGGCGATCTCCGGCCATGGCGATGAAGACGGTAGTGATGGCGGCGTTGCAGCGCGTCCGTGGCGTCGTGGCTTGTCGAGGAGGTCGGGGACGTCGAGACGGAGCTCGCAAGCACAGCGAGGGGTCGAGGGGGAGACGGGCGCCACGGCGTTACGGTGGCGCGGCTGCGGCTGCGCTCGGGCGAGTGAGAGAGAGGAAGCAGAGGAGAGAAACAAGGGAGAGGGAGAGAGCGAGGGGGTCCAGGGGGTCGGGGCGGCGCCGAGGAGATGACGCGCGGCGTCGCAGTGGCCAGGCGATGCAGACGAGCAGGGTGGTGGCGTGGCGAGCTCGGGCGCGTGCGCCGTGTCCCTCCTCTGCCTACTGGCGCGAGGAGGAAGGCGACAGGGAGGGTAGCGGTGGCGGGCTGGGCCGCTGGAGGAGCTGGGCCAGGTAAGTGGGCGCCAGGTAAGTGGCTGGGCTTCTCTCTTTTTTTTATATATCTGTTCTGTTTTCTATTTAATTGCCACTGAATTCAAATTCAAACAAATTTGAAAACAGTGCCAAAACTCCCCTGGATAATTTTATGTCACTTAAGGTCTACTCCTCATAAACATAAAATATCTCAGGACATTTTAAAATATATTCATTATATATTATGAATATAACTCCAAATTCAAATAAAATATTGATTTAAAATCAGAGCCCAAATAATTCCTTAGAAATGTCCCAAAATTTTGGTTTGATTTATAACTCTTGCCAAAATTGTCAGAGCTATTTCTAGGGCATTTTGGATTTACTGATTGCAATTTTAGGGTTTCTTGCCCCTTTATTAAAATGATTTCCGAGGCTTTCAATTTCCTCATTTCAACTTTCGGAATATAGACATGATGCACACATGAAGCTAGCCTAGAGCATTACCAGAAGCTAGGGATGTGACAACTCACCCCCACTAAACAAGAATCTCGTCTCGAGATTCAAGCGTAGGGTAAGATGAAGGGGAAACGCAAACTAACATAATCTCCATGATCCAGGGTGCACTTTCAAATGAACGTTGATTCGTTCACCATCATTATCTCGAAGTCTTGCTCTGGGAACTCCAACCAACATGACAACGAGAGGAGAAGGGAACTCTAGAAGGATCAATCTTCTCGAAGGTCGAACAACTCAGGATTAACTCTCGGAATGAGACATAGCAACATCTCTCGAGCTGAGAGGCGAAGCACACATCTATAGGAATGGAGTGAAGCAGATGACGAGGGTTCACTAGGTAGACCACAATTCCACACCTAAGAGGGTGGTGAACGGTTGACAACATAGCGAGGAGTTGAGTTGCCATGATACCACGACGAAACATCCTGGAGGAGGGTGATTCATAGATTATTACCCTAAGTGGCAAAAAGAATTACCTTTGATCCAGAGATCGTTGAAACTCTTCATACCAGCCTAAGGCAATCACAAGCGATCATTTGGAGGGGGTCGGTAGAATGGCATACTCGGACTTGGATGATGTGTATTACCTTGTTGAAAACAACGTAATGGATGAATTTGCTTATCACCAGAAATGGAAGAGACCCATGGTAGAATGGCACATTGGCAGTGCAAGCTGGGAACAAAATGCAAATGATGGGAATGATTCTGGTAACTAGGGAAGAACCCAACAATAGAGAGTGGATTCACTGTTTGAAAAGGTCATAGCATTGCCGAGGAAACCGAGAGGAATCCCAGTTAGAGCCGATGATAACACGTAGCGCTTGTGCGTGCTCTCAAGAACTTGAGCATTTCCATAATCATCAAGGTTTTACCAACATCCATGTCAAGGATGCTGACAACACAACATACTACCATGATGAATAGCGATGGACGATGCAGATGCAAAGGAGGATAACACTTTCTTAGATTTCACCTTAGCGAGCCAAGGAACAAAATCTGGACGATCGACCAAGAGACATTTAGCACTCCGCTTCTAATGTTCTCCTTGATGTGCTAGCGTAACCCATTCATAGATATGGTTTGATATCTAGAACATCAAGTAAAAAGGTCGGACTTCGGGATCTCAAAATCCATAGGGGCAACTAGGGAGTAAATCCTACGAAATCCCTATGGGGAGGTGGCCAACTTCCTCAATCAAAATATTATAATAACAGGTCTTCCGGCTGGGTGTGTTGGCCACGACATCCACTTTACCGGTTTTCGAGGGACCGATATTATAGTTCTTGGGAAATGTTCCAAACCATCATATCTGCCTGAGATTCAGATCTGGTTGGTGTCAGGATATTCCAGACTCATCGAGTCTAGGAAGAAAAATGAAAGTTTGCAACACAAATCGACGAGATGACGTTGCGAGATTCTCGGGAGATGAACTACGATAGCAAGCTCCAAAACATGAGCTGGTTCTGCTACAAACATGTGAACATGTTGTCCAAGACAAGCATGACCACAAAGTAGTCTTATAATAAAACACTACTGAGTTCAGGAGGGGGAACCATCATTAATGACATCGAAGTCTCCACGCGTGGAAGTCCAAAGAGTTCACCTTGGACAGACTCCTTTATCTTTGAACAACTCAATCAGTGGCTTGGTGTGCTAGGATATACATATAGAATGGAGGTTGCAAATCTCCAGACCACAGAATACTAAGCACGTATGCATGACTGACTTGGGATGATTCCAGAGGAAGCAAAACTAACTTTCTCAAATTCACGGCGGTAACTTTCACCAAATGCACGTGTATAAGAGGAAGTCACTCCTTTCATCAAACAAATACTTCATGAGCTAGCATGAAGAAAATGCTTTCAAAAGTTTCCAACACTAGCTTAATGTCCAACAAAATCATGGAGGAGATAAGGATGTTGTCAATGGGCTCAACAACAATTCATCTGGGTTTCATTTTAAAAGGAATTCCATAGTTAAGTGAACAAGTGATAGCATGGGTCAGACCCAAAAGATATAATGGTGTATACTCGAGGGATCAACCACGAGTAAGACAACATTACGAATATCGTTGGTTCTGGTCTGATTGGATGATAGCCCATACTCCAATCAAAGGTTGGATAAAATGATAGGTCCATTAACTGATCACGAGGTTCAGTCGATGAAAATATCAACTTTCTTCTACACACATACAAGACATCCCTTATAATGAACTATATCGGACAAGCTTCTATCTTCCAACTCTCCAAGTTGATGCATAGCTTAACCAACTAGCTCAGGGGTATCCAACACGGATTCTTGGAGAAAGGGTGGTTTACAGGATAAACCAACTTGATCGCAAGCTTAACATAACAGTCAGGTGACAACCTGGTGATACTTTCGAGAAGATATTCAGAAAATCACGAACCACCGATATGTTACTAAGATCGAGAACAATCTTGCTTTTCAGGGCAAGACGATATGATCAAATGAGTGAGGACTTGACACAATCCTAACTCATTGATCGAAGGGTGCACCGGAAATAAGGACTAGATAGCACGATCAGTCTTAGAATGATGATTCAAGAACCAACACGCTAAGAATGAAATTATTATCCTTTAACTACCAAGCAACAGAGTTGCTAGCAGTATTGATTTCACACGCCATGATTCATTTGTCGGCATTCCGGTTACAATAACACAGGAACCGAGGAATGAACAATGATGGCAAAAGTATCACTGTACCAAGAGTTCATAGGATGGTGTGCAATTCCTATAACAATCCCGATATAAAAGATGGTAATACTCCAAGGTAGAACAGATCAAAAGCTGGATTGGCATTTTGATCTACGGAGTACAATTGTTTTGACCCAATCCTAGATATGGAAGAGGTACTGGAGTTTGTTTCTCCTAGTCATTCCGCGATAGAATGGCTTGACGGACCACAAGAGTAATAGGCATCGATAAACGAACGCACGCATACTCTTGACTATCAATTGATAGACGAAGGTCAGTAGACAACTGAAGAGGGACAACTCAAAGGAACATATAACTTTCTGAGTTGTGGATGCATAGACTAGTATGTCGAACCAAGTTCAACATAATTCTTCCGGATAACCCATGCAGAAGGGTTGAGCTGGCAGAGTCACAATATAGCATGGAGAACTCATCGAGAGCACTCTTGTTGTCATCTTTTGGTTCAGAAGAACTCCTGCCAAGAATGGTTCATGGTAATTGGAAGAAGGATGTACCACGAACCTCGAGGACTATCGCAAAGGTTACTACTATCCTAAAGGGACTAGCAAACACTATCAACATGAAGTAAGTAGGGTGAATCTCGGGTTCAAAACCCAAGGAGTAGAATACCTACTACTAAGTGGCATCACGGGATGCTTTCGAGAATAAAGGCCAGAATCATCACACTAGGACACAAATCATGGCTAGCTTACTAGGTGACTCCCTAAAACACCTAGGGTCATAATAATAGCTCCAACATATATGTCAAGGCAATAAATTACCTCAACGCACCGGTTAGTGTGCTTATTCTGACCATAAGGGACATCGGGAACGGAAAGAGAGGATTTGCAAATGCATCAGACTAATTAGAAACCTGGGATGACTCGGACAGCATAACGGCTGTAAATGCTTAGAAAAAAAATTTGAGACATTCACAAAAATGGTGGCATAACCACACAGAAGCACAATATCAAGGTTTCGAGATCAACAATTAACATACGGAAGTAGTAGAAACTGAACTCAAGCTTAAATCCAACAATCTTATAAGTCTACGGATTAGTAACGCGTGATCCTGATAGAAAGAAGAGATAGCCTAGCTCTTAATCCCCGTAGGAAAGATAAGATGACTCAGATCAGAAGGGCATGAGGTATAAGGAGTAAAAAGAGCCTTACGTTCCATCCCACAATCAATTCCCTTATATAACTAAAGAATTTCTAGACTCAACTTCGACCAGTTTGGCTTGGTAATCCTACAGGCAGTCAAGCTCTGATACCAACACTGTCAGGACCCCGACTCAATGCCACATCGATCTAGCATGTAACACCTCATATCATTTTGCGGCCTCACGCACGGTATTCCCACAGGTGTCGTCCTACCTTTGCCCGGGACCGTTTGCGTCTTTTGGCACACGTATATGATAGTGTCGCTAGCATCCATATGATAAGGAGCACGGGCTGACATGGCTAGTCGTAAACCCAAAGTGGCACAAACCTACAGGGACAGGCATCCATGACCCAGCATCGAACGTGTCGGTCATCAGCGAGTGAATCCAGGCTGTAGCACTGGGCTAGCAGGACTCCGGTGAACCGGGCTGTAGCGGGCTAACAGGACTCCGGTATTCATCGCGTGACATTTCCCTGAAGGGACAGACACAGGAACGACGAAGGACACATGCCGGCCAGCCTAAGTGTTCCGGAGCAGTAGCAAGCTACCATGGCTCAGTGGAAACACCAGGAGACATTTCCCGGTAAGAGAGGCTACCAAGGATAAACAACTAGGTTGTCAGATCCCACACATACCAAGCATTTCAATAACATACACACAATATGCTCGATATGTGCAAATACAACATGGCATCACAACATGACTCTACAACTCAAGTATTTATTCATTAGGCTCCGAGGAGCGAGATATTACAAACAGGGGTCTCATGACCCAACATTCAGAGCATACATATCAAAGCACAAGCGGAAGCTATCATGTCTGAGTACAGACATCTATAAATGAAAAAGGCTGAGAAGCCTGACTATCTACCAAATCCTGCTGAGGCACAAGATCGTAGCTGAGGTAACAAGCCAAAAGTCGAAGTCCACGTGGAACTACTAGTGAGACTGAAGTCTCTCTGCAAAAACATAAAATAGGCAAACGTGAGTACAAATGTACCCAGCAAGACTTACATCAGAACTAACTACATATGCATCATTTTCAACAAGGGGATGGTGGGGTTCAACTGCAGCAAGCCAGCTTTGACTCGGTGGCTATCCTAAACTACGACTGCAAGCGACTCTTTTGAGGTGGCGCACACGAGTCCACATATTCACCATATCAATACACCACTATGGATCCGCTCCCGTCTCCCTACGAGAACGCCATCCATAGCACTCACGCTTATCTTGCGCATTTTAAAGTATCCACTTTCACTTGTCTATGAACTGATATAAGCAACCCAGAAGTCCTTTACCGCGGACACGGCTATTCGAATAGATGATGTTAACCCTGCAGGGGTGTACTTCTTCATACATGTTTCCACCACTTAGCGTCTGCACACAACATGTGCTCGGCAGACTTCAAGCGAAAGCCGACGTGGGTGTAGACCACGACCTACCTAAACACCTAAGTCTCTAGTCCAGGTTTATCGCCTATTCGGGTTCCATCCATGAGGAGATCCGGCCGGAGTTTCGCTCACAGCCCCAAACGATGTGAACAGGGTTCCGTGACACCAAACGGGTGCCCGTTTTACCCGGCCACGTGCCTACCGCATCACAGCCCACCCCTACGGTCAGCGCTGTCCACGGCCTCCAGCATACTACAAACACCAGAAACTACTTGCAACTCCTGGACAGAGGACAAGGGTGGTTAAGAAGTCGAGCGGGGTCATATTTCAGGGCCCAATGTATGGTAGTAGCTGAGTCATGGATCACAAACACAGAACTCAGTTCCTAAGGACGGCTTCAATGAGACAACCCACCATGTACTCCTACATGGCCTCTCACCGCTACCTTTACCAAATCGTGTTCACACACTTAGCTCTCAATGGTAGGACATGTTCACACACCTCTGATCCATTCCCGATGAATCAGACCTGACACAACTCTAAGCAGTAGTAGGCATGACAAACAAGCAAGAATGAGTAGGCACAACAGGGCTCAAACAACTCCTACTCATGCTAGTGGGTTTCATCTATTTACTGTGGCAATGACAGGTCATGCAAAGGATAAAGGGGTTCAACTACCGCAACAAGTAACAGATGAATCGCTGTTGTCCTAATGCAGTAAAAGAGAGCAGGAGCGAGAGAGTGGGTTTGTATCGGAATGAACAAGGGGGTTTTGCTTGCCTGGCACTTCTGAAGATAGCATTGAGTCTTCATCAGTGTCAACGATCACATCATCGGTATCACGTCTATCGAGAGGGGACAAATACCGGCAACATAGAAGGGAACACAATCAATGCAATGCACAATATGATGCATGATCATGACATGGCAAAATGAATGTGTTTTGAGCTAATGCAACTAGCAACAGATTAAATGAAGTTGGTTTGAATACAAGATTCAAATTTAAACTCCATATGTGATTATTCAAATGCCATTTAATTGATTTGTGCTAAACAGCAGCTATAAGTTGTTCTAACATGCATGAAAATGGTACAGATGGATTCCTTGAATTTTTCTGATAATTTTTCATATATAAATTACTTAATTTGGAGTTACGGTTGAATTTCTATGATTTTTAGAACTTTATACAATTTTCTGGAATTTTCTGAATAAAAAAAAATCCAGAAAACATTACTGCGTCATCCTGACGTCATGATGACGTCAGCAGGTCAACGTGGCACAGTCCGGTCAAACTCTGACCGGTGGGTCCCGAGTGTCAGTGTCTAACTAAACTAACCTAGCTTAGTTAATACTAACCTAACTTAATTAGCCGGGCGGGGCCCGCATGTCAGTGAGAGAGAGGGGGGTCAAACCGGCCAGTGGGGTCAAACCCGGGTCAAACTCGTCGGAGTTGACCCGAGGCTCGTCGCCAGCGAGGCCAGGGACGGCGGAGAGCGTCGGGATTCGCCCTCCGATGACCAAAAGAGCGGCGGAGGGACTCTACGGGATGCCCAGGCTCGCGCGCATCTAACAGGGCAAACGGGAGAAGCTAGGGTGGCCGGAGGCGACGGCAATCATGACGACGGCGGCGGCTGGAGTTCGGGTGGTGGCGGGTTTGGCGCTATGAGCGGTGGTTTGGCGCGCTGAGGGCACTAGGGAGAAGCTCTTGCTCCTCCGCATCCAAAGGAACGGACGGGAGGCCGCGAGGTGGCCGGAGTTGAGCACGGCATCGACCTCGGCGGCGGCCGGAGCTCGGGCGAGCACGGGGTCGGTGTTAGGGAGCATGGCAGGAGGCAAAGTGGCTGGGCTTCTCTCTTTTTTTTATATATCTGTTCTGTTTTCTATTTAATTGCCACTGAATTCAAATTCAAACAAATTTGAAAATAGTGCCAAAACTCCCCTGGATAATTTTATGTCACTTAAGGTCTACTCCTCATAAACATAAAATATCTCAGGACATTTGAAAATATATTCATTATATATTATGAATATAACTCCAAATTCAAATAAAATATTGATTTAAAATCAGAGCCCAAATAATTCCTTAGAAATGTCCCAAAATTTTGGTTTGATTTATAACTCTTGCCAAAATTGTCAGAGCTATTTCTAGGGCATTTTGGATTTACTGATTGCAATTTTAGGGTTTCTTGCCCCTTTATTAAAATGATTTCCGAGGCTTTCAATTTCCTCATTTCAACTTTCGGAATATAGACATGATGCACACATGAAGCTAGCCTAGAGCATTACCAGAAGCTAGGGATGTGACAATAGTGCACAAGATGGGCATAGACCCCTCAAGGATTAAACCCACAAAGACGACCTTCAAAGGCGTCATACCATGTGTAGAGGTCAACTGTACAGGCTCAGTTACACTTGAAGTGGTCTTCGGATCCCTGGATAACTTCCGAAGCAAGGAGTTAATCTTTGACATAGTCCCGTTCCGCAGCGGCTATCGTGCACTGCTCGGACGAACCGCATTTGCAAAGTTCAATGCGGTGCCGCACTACGCATACCTCAAGCTCAAGATGCCAGGCCCTCGAGGACTCATTACGGTCAATGGAAAAAACGAACGCTCTCTCCAAATGGAGGAGCATACAGCGGCTCTCGTGGCGGAAGTACAAAGCAGCCTCTTAAGGCAATTCTCGAGTCCGGCTGTTAAGCAGCCGGACACCGTCAAGCGTGCCTGGAGTAACCTACAACAAGACCACCTGGCACGTTTCGAGTGTCACGCCCAATATGCGACCCTATCCAAAAGGAACTCGAAGGTCCCACCAAGGATAGACCCGCATATTGAAACGCTTTTGCAAGGTGGATATCATTACATCAACATTACATAATAGATAGGGATACATACATAAGGCATACAATGCCACACGAATACAACAATACATCATACAAGAGATCAACATCCGACTACGGATGATACATAAACAGAAACTCAAACAATATCCACCCTGCTAGCCCAGGCTGCCGACCTGGAACCTATCCCCTGATCGAAGAAGAAGCAGAAGAAGAACTCCAAGCAAGCAAGCATCGCTCTCGCGTCATGATCATCGCATAACCTGTACCTGCAACTGTTGTTGTAGTAATCTGTGAGCCACGAGGACTCAGCAATCCCATTACCATGGGTATCAAGACTAGCAAAGCTTAATGGGAAAGGAAGGGGTAAAGTGGTGAGGTTGCAGCAGCGACTAAGCATGATATGGTGGCTAACATACGCAAATGAGAGCGAGAAGAGGAGCAAAGGAACGGTCGTGAAGCTAGCAATGATCAAGAGGCGATCCTGAACACCTACTTACGTCAAACATAACCCAGAAACCGTGTTCACTTCCCGGACTCCGCCGAGAAGAGACCATCACGGCTACACACGCGGTTGATGCGTTTTAATTCGGATCTGGTGTCAAGTTATCTACAACCGGACATTAACAAATTCCCATCTGCCACATAACCGCGGGCACGGCTCTCGAAAGTTTATACCCTGCAAGGGTGTCCCAACTTAGCCCATGACAAGCTCTCGCGGTCAACGAAGGAATAGACCTTCTCCCAGGAAGACCCGATCAGTATCGGAATCCCGGTTTACAAGACATTTCGACAATGGTAAAACAAGACCAGCAAAGCCACCCGATGTGCCGACAATCCCGATAGGAGCTGCACATATCTCGTTCTCAGGGCAACACCGGATGAGACTAGCTACGAGTAAAACCAGACTTCGAGTTTCCCCGAGGTGGCCCCGCAGGCAGCTCGGTTCGGACCAACACTTAGACAAGCATTGGCCCGGGGGGGCTGAAATAAAGATGACCCTCGAGAGAGCGACTCCCAAGGGAAAAAGTAGGTGGTGGTGAGGCAAATGGTAAAACCAAGGTTGGGCCTTGCTGGACAAGTTTTATTCAAAGCGAACTGTCAGGGGGGTCCCATAAATCACCCGACCGCGTTAGGAACGCAAAATCCGGGAACATAACACCGGTATGATGGAAACTAGGGCGGCAAGAGTGGAACAAAACACCAGGCATAAGGCCGAGCCTTCCACCCTTTACCAAGTATATAAATGCATTAATAATATAAGAGATATTGTGATATCCCAACCAAAATCCTGTCCACCATGGAGAAATCTTCAACTTCACCTGCAACTAGCAACGCTATAAGAGGGGCTGAGCAAAAGTGGTAACATAGCCAAACAACGGTTTGCTAGGAATAGTGTCAAAGGTTAGAGGTTCATGGCAATTTGGGAGGCTTGAAGAGCAAATGATAGGTAGTGCAGCAAAGCGATAGAACGAAGCAACTAGCATAGCAATGATAGTAGTGAGATCCAGGGTAGCGCTCATCTTGCCTGAAATCCCGCAAGGAAGAAGAACGAGTCCATGAAGAAGATGAAGCCACGAAGACGAATCAAGCGTAGACGAACGCATCCTCACGATCGCAACGAAACGGGAACTATCGAGAAGAAGCACACAACATAGTAACCACACCACACATGAACAAGACATGATGCACAACAAGCATGATGCATGACAAAGCTACATGAAGCTACTCATGGCAAGAGATGATGCAAACAAGAACAATACATCAAGGCAAGTTTAAATGAGGTCGGGAACAACATATAACAATTCCGTAAGTCCTCATATGCAAATTTCGAAATTGGTCCAGATCTGAATAAACATTATGTTCAAGTTGTTAAACAGCAAGTTAAGATGCACCAATGTGATCTACACGAGATTCTAGTCAAGTTACATATAAAGTTCATTTAATTCGGAGCTACGGCCTAGAAGATATGAGCAAAACAAGTTAAGCATGGCATCGATGCAAAATGCACTCAAACATCAATCAAACACACCAAAACAAGGGTTCAACATGATAATATGAAACAACATGCAAAATCAAGCAAGTTTCATATAGAGCACACTTAAAACGGAGCAACGATTCAACACACACACACTATACAAGTCATAGCATCAATCTGTCCAAAACAGCAACTAGGCATATTGTAAGCATCAAAACAACATGCTACAGCACCCCAACATAATAACAAAAGGCATGGGCATGAAGTACAGGTAAAGCATAACAAAACATGACACTGAGCTATCTCCAGAAATCACTAAAACGTGCTCAAAGGGACATGGGAAGATTGCAAATAATAACAGTTTCAGACTTATCAGGAAATAACATCAGGTTGCAATGTTTAGAGCAAGCAAACAACATGTTACAGGAACATATCATGGCAAACAAAGGCATGTCATGAATCTACTAATTGCATAGATCAAAAGACCCTTACTGAACATGAGCCAAAAAGGATCAGAAGATATGATGGCATCCATGTAAACATAGCAAGTTATATTACAGATTCATTCATGGCAGGAACAACAATAAGTAGGCATGTTGGTGAGCTTGAACTACTCACCACAGAGCAATACATGGCATGGAAATGCAACCAACAGTAAGAAGACATGTTGATGAAGCTAAGCATGGCAAGAGCAAGGTCATAGGGTGCATGGATCACTAGGAAAACACATGGGAACAAGTGAACTTAATGTTAACAGGCTGATAGCAACATCATTTAGCAAACTTTAGAGCAAGATAACAACATGTTCCAGCAGGCTATAATTGCAACCAAGGGCATGAATGGATAGAGCATGATGTGTAGATCAAAACATGTTTATAGAGCATCTCCAGATTATGCATAGAATGATTAGTAGAAGCATGTTAACATAGCAACAAAATATAACAGAATCTGTCAGGAAAACAGCAACAGCAACTACCCTACTTAGCAAGCTTGATACACTCAGCACACAACTCACAAAAATACATGGTTAACACCTCTGGAAAGATGGCATGGCATAGATCAACATACATGTAGACATCAACCTCATACGATGCACACAACAATCTTGGCAAAAATGACAAATGAGCAAGTTATAACAGTTTCAGCAGATTAACATCAACATGCACTTTTCCAACAGCATTTCGGGCATCAAGATGAACTCAAATGAAAATGATGCAATGGAATGAAATGAATTACTCGTTGAAGCGAACAATTTGACATATTATACGCACAAAACGGAGCTACGGATTCAGAGATACAATGCGATGAACATGGCATGATTATGTCAAAAAAACCAGGGACTTGATGGATTTCAGGGTCAACCTCATTTTGCACGGATTTTGAAGCAGGAGGAGGCTCGCCGGAGTTGTGGCCGAGGAGGTCTCCGGCGAGGTCGACGACGGCGCGGGGAGGTCGGGGACGGCCGGATCCGGGCGGCTCCGGCCCGGATCTAGCCGGAGGAGGCCGGGGGGGGCGGAGGGAGGCCGGGACGGCGAGGTCTGGCGAGTTGAGGCGGGGCGGCGTCGGCTCCGGCGAGCTCGGCGCAGGGCGGAAGAAGGCGGCAGCGCGGGCCTCCGGTGGCCGGCGATGAGGCGAGGCGAGGCGCGCGGGAGGCGCCACGGGAGGCGAGGCGCGCGGGAGGCGGGCGCCGGCCGGGCGGAGGCGGAGGCGAGCGCCGGCCGGTCGGCGGCGGCGGCGGCGGGCGAGCGCCGGCCGGTCGGCGGCGGCGTCGGCGGGCGAGCGCCGGCCGGTCGCGGGCGCGGGGCGCGGTGGCGGAGGACGGGCCGCGCGGGCCCGACTCGGGCCCCGCGGGCCAGCGGCGGCGGGAGGAGGCGAAGGGGCCATGTGGCGCGATGCCACTCGCTCCGGGCGGCAGCGGGCTGATGTGGCGGCGCCCCATTGGCCGGGGCGAGGTGGCTGGCGGCGGTGGACGTGTCCGACGACCGGGCGGACATGTCCGGCGACGCGGAGAGGAGCGGGGCTAGGGTTGGACTGCGCGAAAAATCCGAGAGGGACACATATTTATAGGTAGAGGGAGCTAGGAGAGTCCAAATGAGGAGCGGTTTTCGGCCACGCGATCGTGATCGAGCGACCGAGAGCATGGAGGGGAGTTTGCTGGGTTTCGGGCCACTTTGGAAGGGGTGTTGGGCTGCAACAAAAGAGGGCTCTGCGGTTACCCGGTTAACCATTGGAGTACCAAACGACCTCCAAATGGCACGAAACTTGACAGGCGGTCTACCGGTGCTATACTGGCAAGACTCGGTCCATTCCGAGAATGTTTAACACCCGCATAAGAGAAGAGGCAAAAAGGGACGCCGGATGACATAGGAGTGCCGGATTGCAAAACGAACAACGGGGAAAAAGCTCGGATGCATGAGACGAACACGTATGCAAAATGAAAAGCACATGATGACATGATATGAAATGCATATGATGACATGATATAATGCAACACGCAAGCAAATGACATGGCAACGACGGCGAATAACTGGCGGACACCTGGCGCATCGAATCCGGGGCGTTACAACACTCCTCCACTAACAAGAGATCTCATCCCGAGATCTTAGGACCGAGACGGAAGAGAAAGAGGAAGAGGTGAAACAAGAACTCAAGAGAAGAAGCAAAAAGTCGAGAGCACTCGAGAAAAAGAGAGGAACGACGAGAATGACGAGAACCAAAGGCTCACAGAATCAGATAGACTATGAAATCACTCGTTCTAACCGGAGTGGTTAGAATGAGAAAAGAAACGAATAAGACTGAAACGATTTAGGAAGCACTCCGGCTGAAACATGGATGAATAGAACACGAACTAGAGAGGATGGAATGGTACTTGATGAGCTCTTGAAGAATGAATTAAATCGTGAAGAACCAGTATGAAGAACTCCGGTAACAAAAGAATGACGAGATAAAATGAAGAATGAAAGAATAAGGTTAAAGCTTGTGATGATATAGATGGAGGTTCCGATGAAATGGCCGAGGAAAATTTGAACTCCGGAAAAGAAAAGATGAAAACACTTGGAACTAGAATTTATTCATTAAGAACAAACTTCGAAGGAAGGGACTACTCACTTGGATGAAATAAGAATAAGATTTATTGTATGCTTACCCTTCATCAATTAAATTGATGACAAGCAACAGATTTTTCATACTACTTATTCTTCTTGAAAGAGAATTGAGAAGTGACATGGCGCAAAACTTGAGAAAGTCTTCATGAACCACCGGTAGGATTGAAAAGAACGAATGGATTAAAATGATAAACAAGGAAAAGAATCTTGAACGAACCACCGTAAGAATTCGGAAAAGACTGATGAAAGAGTATGAATCACCGGGAAGAATTAAAAGAACAAATATGATAGAGGGGATTTAGATGCAAAAGAACAAAGAGATCATGAGCTGATTAAAGAACACTTGAACGAAGCACCGGGAGAATATTGAGACGACCGAAGCTGAAAACTTAGAACGAAGAAATCTTCTGAAAAGATGGCCTCCGGATGATCAAGAGAGAAAGCAACTACTGAAATTCTCCGGATGGATGAAAAGAATTTGCATGACTTGAAACAATTTGATAGGATAACATCGAGCTAGCACCGCGAATCTCCGGGAGAACGGACAAGATTTTAACAGAAATCTTCTTCTTTGGTCTTCAAATGACGACGAAAACACCAACAAAATTACTGAGATACTCCGGAAGAATGAGAAGAGCAAAGGTTGAATCGGCAATGACAAGAATTGAAATTGATCTTGAAAAGGCATGTGACTGATGGAATCCATTCTTACATCACACTTTTGAGAATAGCTCCGGGGAAATTAGAAGAGTCAGGTAAGATCCTGGGAAAAGACTTGTGGGTTAGGGCCCACTAAAGAGAAAAAACATCGTTGAAAAGGATTGTTGAACAGATAGATGATGCACCGGAATAATTGAAATATTTGAATGAGGTGACAACCTCGAATTAATTCAAACACAGACGTATCTCCTGAGATGTCTTCTGAACTCCGGAATGATTAAATGGCGAGAGACGAACGATCAAAGGGAAATATTTGAGCTGAGGGGAAAAAATATGATCAACACCGGATACTTGAATTGAATCCACCGGAGAGATAAAGAGATGAAGAATGTCCACCGAGACGAGAATTCACCAGTTGAAATAATTTACGAAAGACTGAAGAGGTTCCGCACGAAAGAAATTGATGCTTGAAACAGACTCAGGCTCCGGGAAGAAAAAGGGTGGGAGGGCGGGAAAACAAAGGCAACTGGAAGGGAGAACCAACGAATAGCTTGAAGGGAGAACACCGGTTGAAATCAAAGACTTCGCACGAGTAGGATGGGTACTCGATTACAGACTCCGGTTCCGAGAAGAAAAAGGGTGGGTGGGTGGGAAAAACAAGGACAACTTCGGACTGGGAAACAACATCAATCAAAAGAGCTGAGGATTGATCTTGGCAAAGATGAAGAGGCTCGAGTCGACTTGACGAGAAATGCACCGGATAAAAGAGGATGGACAACTCGTGAAACTAACCACTTGATCCTAAGGAAAAATTTGAAGGGAAGAGGAGTAGTTCAAAACACCTACGTCAAGATTCCTCACCAGAGCGACGAAGGGGCTGAGTAAAAAGAATTCCTACTCTCCGATATAACTAGACTCCAAAAATAGTTTTATTCTAGACTCAACAATGGCCAAACTACACGATCAATCAAGGGGGCTCCTAGGGTCGGTCGAGGCTTTGATACCAACTTGTCACGCCCAATATACGACCCTATCCAAAAGGAACTCGAAGGTCCCACCAAGGATAGACCCGCATATTGAATCGCTTTTGCAAGGTGGATATCATTACATCAACATTACATAATAGATAGGGATACATACATAAGGCATACAATGCCACACGAATACAACAATACATCATACAAGAGATCAACATCCGACTACGGATGATACATAAACAGAAACTCAAACAATATCCACCCTGCTAGCCAGGCTGCCGACCTGGAACCTATCCCCTGATCGAAGAAGAAACAGAAGAAGAACTCCAAGGCAAGCAAACATCGCTCTCGCGTCATGATCATCGCATAACCTGTACCTACAACTGTTGTTGTAGTAATCTGTGAGCCACGAGGACTCAGCAATCCCATTACCATGGGTATCAAGACTAGCAAAGCTTAATGGGAAAGGAAGGGGTAAAGTGGTGAGGTTGCAGCAGCGACTAAGCATGATATGGTGGCTAACATATGCAAATGAGAGCGAGAAGAGGAGCAAAGGAACGGTCGTGAAGCTAGCAATGATCAAGAGGTGATCCTGAACACCTACTTACGTTAAACATAACCCAGAAACCGTGTTCACTTCCCGGACTCCGCTGAGAAGAGACCATCACGGCTACACACGCGGTTGATGCGTTTTAATTCGGATCTGGTGTCAAGTTATCTACAACCGGACATTAACAAATTCCCATCTGCCACATAACCGCGGGCACGGCTCTCGAAAGTTTATACCCTGCAGGGGTGTCCCAACTTAGCCCATGACAAGCTCTCGCGATCAATGAAGGAATAGACCTTCTCCCAGGAAGACCCGATCAGTCTCGGAATCCCGGTTTACAAGACATTTCGACAATGGTAAAACAAGACCAGCAAAGCCGCCCGATGCGCCGACAATCCCGATAGGAGCTGCACATATCTTGTTCTCAAGGCAACACCGGATGAGACTAGCTACGAGTAAAACCAGACTTCGAGTTTCCCCGAGGTGGCCCCGCAGGCAGCTCGGTTCGGACCAACACTTAGACAAGCATTGGCTCGGGGGGGCTGAAATAAAGATGACCCTCGAGAGAGCGACTCCCAGGGGAAAAAGAGGGTGGTGGTGAGGCAAATGGTAAAACCAAGGTTGGGCCTTGCTGGACAAGTTTTATTCAAAGCGAACTGTCAGGGGGGTCCCATAAATCACCCGACCGCGTTAGGAACGCAAAATCCAGGAACATAACACCGGTATGACGGAAACTAGGGCGGCAAGAGTGGAACAAAACACCAGGCATAAGGCCGAGCCTTCCACCCTTTACCAAGTATATAGATGCATTAATAATATAAGAGATATTGTGATATCCCAACCAAAATCCTGTCCACCATGGAGAAATCTTCAACTTCACCTGCAACTAGCAACGCTATAAGAGGGGCTGAGCAAAAGCGGTAACATAGCCAAACAACGGTTTGCTAGGAATAGTGTCAAAGGTTAGAGGTTCATGGCAATTTGGGAGGCTTGAAGAGCAAATGATAGGTAGCAGCAAAGCGATAGAACGAAGCAACTAGCATAGCAATGATAGTAGTGAGATCCAGGGTAGCGGTCATCTTGCCTGAAATCCCGCAAGGAAGAAGAATGAGTCCATGAAGAAGATGAATCCACGAAGACGAACCAAGCGTAGACGAACGCATCCTCACGATCGCAACGAAACGGGAACTATCGAGAAGAAGCACACAACATAGTAAACACACCACACATGAACAAGACATGATGCACAACAAGCATGATGCATGACAAAGCTACATGAAGCTACTCATGGCAAGAGATGATGCAAACAAGAACAATACATCAAGGCAAGTTTAAATGAGGCCGGGAACAACATATAACAATTCCGGTAAGTCCTCATATGCAAATTTCGAAATTGGTCCAGATCTGAATAAACATTATGTTCAAGTTGTTAAACAGCAAGTTAAGATGCACCAATGTGATCTACACGAGATTCTAGTCAAGTTACATATAAAGTTCATTTAATTCGGAGCTACGGCCTAGAAGATATGAGCAAAGCAAGTTAAGCATGGCATCGATGCAAAATGCACCCAAACATCAAGCAAACACACCAAAACAAGGGTGCAACATGATAATATGAAACAACATGCAAAATCAAGCAAGTTTCATATAGAGCACACTCAAAACAGAGCAACGATTCAACACACACACACTATACAAGTCATAGCATCAATCTGTCCAAAACAGCAACTAGGCATATTGTAAGCATCAAAACAACATGCTACAGCACCCCAACATAATAACAAAAGGCATGGGCATGAAGTACAGGTAAAGCATAACAAAACATGAACACTGAGCTATCTCCAGAAATCACTAGAACATGCTCAAAAGGACATGGGAAGATTGCAAATAATAATAGTTTCAGACTTATCAGGAAATAACATCAGGTTGCAATGTTTAGATCAAGCAAACAACATGTTACAGGAACATATCATGGCAAACAAAGGCATGGCATGAATCTACTAATTGCATAGATCAAAAGACCCTTACTGAACATGAGCCAAAAAGGATCAGAAGATATGATGGCACCCATGTAAACATAGCACGTTATATTACAGATTCATTCATGGCAGGAACAACAATAAGTAGGCATGTTGGTGAGCTTGAACCACTCACCACAGAGCAATACATGGCATGGCAAGGCAACAAACAGTAAGAAGACATGTTTATGAAGCTAAGCATGGCAAGAGCAAGGTCATAGGGTGCATGGATCACTAGGAAAACACATGGGAACAAGTGAACTTAATGTTAACAAGCTGATAGCAACATCATTTAGCAAACTTTAGAGCAAGATAACAACATGTTCCAGCAGGCTATAATTGCAACCAAGGGCATGAGAGGATAGAGCATGAAATGTAGATCAAAACATGTTTATAGAGCATCTCCAGATTATGCATAGAATGATTAGTAGAAGCATGTTAACATAGCAACAAAATATAACAGAATCTGTCAGGAAAACAGCAACAGCAACTACCCTACTTAGCAAGCTTGATACACTCAGCACACAACTCACAAAAATACAAGGTTAACACCTCTGGAAAGATGGCATGGCATAGATCAACATACATGTAGACATCAACGTCATAGGATGCACACATGAATCATGGCAAAAATGACAAATGAGCAAGTTATAACAGTTTCAGCAGATTAACATCAACATGCACTCTTCCAACAGCATTTTGGGCATCAAGATGAACTCAAATGAAAATGATGCAATGGAATGAAATGAAGTACTCCTTGAGGCGAACAATTTGACATATTATATGCACGAAACGGAGCTACGGATGCAAAGATACAATGCGATGAACATGGCATGATTATGTGAAAAAATAACAGGGACTTAATGGATTTCGGGGTCAACCTCATTTTGCACGGATTTTGAAGCAGGAGGAGGCTCGCCGGAGTTGTGGCCGAGGAGGTCTCCGGTGAGGTCGACGACGGCGCGGGGAGGTCGGGGACGGCCGGATCCGGGCGGCTCCGGCCCGGATCTAGCCGGAGGAGGCCGGGGGGGTGGTGGGAGGCCGGGATGGCGAGGTCCGGCGAGTTGAGGCGGGGCGGCGTCGGCTCCGGCGAGCTCGGCGCGGGGCGGAAGAAGGCGGCGGCGCGGGCCTCCGGTGGCCGGCATTGAGGCGAGGCGAGCCGCGCGGGAGGCGCCGCGGGAGGCCGGCGCCGGCCGGCCGGTCGGCGGAGGCGGCGGCGGGCGAGCGCCGGCTGGTCGCGGGCGCGGGGCGCGGCGGCGGGCGGCCAAGCGGGCGCGGCGGTGGAGGACGGGCCGGGCGGGCCCGACTCGGGCCCCGCGGGCCGGCGGCGGCGGGAGGAGGCGAAGGGGCCACGTGGCACGATGCCACTGGCTCCGGGCGGCGGTGGGCTGATGTGGCGGCGCCCCATTGGCCGGGGTGAGGTGGCTGGCGGCGGTGGACGTGTCCGACGACCGGGCAGACATGTCCGGCGGCGGGAGAGGAGCGGGGCTAGGGTTGGACTGCGCGAAAAATCTAGGAGGGACACATATTTATAGGTAGAGGGAGCTAGGAGAGTCCAAATGAGGAGCGGTTTTCGGCCACGCGATCGTGATCGAACGACCGAGAGCATGGAGGGGAGTTTGCTGGGTTTTGGGCCACTTTGGAAGGGGTGTTGGGCTGCAACAAAAGAGGGCTCTGCTGTTACCTGGTTAACCGTTGGAGTACCAAACGACCTCCAAATGGCACGAAACTTGACAGGCGGTCTACCGGTGCTATACCAAGGCCGCCTGGCAAGACTCGGTCCATTCCGAGAATGTTTAACACCCGCACAAGAGAAGAGGCAAAAAGGGACGTCGGATGACATAGGAGTGCCGGATTGCAAAACGGACAACGGGGAAAAAGCTCGGATGCATGAGACGAACACGTATGCAAAATGAAAAGCACATGATGACATGATATGAAATGCATATGATGACATGATATAATGCAACACGCAAGCAAATGACATGGCAACGACAGCGAATAACTGGCGGACACCTGGCGCATCGAATCCGGGGCGTTACACCGAGCACGCATAGCAATGCGGCCCCAACCCCAGCCCTCGCAAAATCGCGAGACCAGTACCACGCGTACATAATTACGCTCTGGAGATACCATGGGCATAGGGGTGGGTAGGGGCACGACCACGGCATGCCCGGAGAGCGGCTCAACCGCACCAGGGGCTCCCAATTGTGTCATTCTTTTTTTCTTATTCTCAGGACTCCGTTTTCCAGAAGCCCTGTCCGGCAGTAGAATTGCCGAACTCACGATGCAACAGCCAGGGAAGCAGAAAAGCTACGTCGACTGTCCAGGTGGTCTCTATTACAAGCAGTATACCTGTTTTACATACCATCCCGCAGCCTACCCCTGGAGGGGGACATGTTAAATAGTCCCATCCCTTGCTTATCGCACTATTTGTATCGTTCTGCTTTCATTGCAGTATTTTTTTTGAATAAACAATGCATCGCTTTTTGCCTAATATTGCATTCGCTTTTCTATCTATATACGTTCAATTATGACATGTTGCATCTGTACGCTTTGGTACGGCCAAATACACCAGGGGCTTAAGTACCCCAAAATATGGTGTTAGAAGTCCGAACACTTTAACAAGTGCGGCACCCCGAACTTATAGCATTATATGCATCGGCTCCGAATCATGTCTTGGGTCAATAGTTGGGTTTGCCCGGCTCCCATGTTTTGGTACCTTACATTCCGTTATATCGGCTAAGGTAGCGCTGGGAGAACCACTGCGATTGTGCCCCGGTTGAGCTGGGTTGAGCACCTCAGTGGAGAAAGCTAAAACTGACCGTCATGATAGGGCGAGAGCCGGTCGCTGTTCGAGAGGTTTTTCGAGTCCCTAAAGACTTATGCCGCTTAGAGCGAGGAGTCGGCTTTGTCCGGCCCAGGAGTGGATAGCGCCCCAAATTCGGTCTTCCGAACACTAGGGGCTTCGCCAAAATTTAAAATTATAGAATTCTATGGCTAAGTGGGAGTGTTCAAGCATTATAAGTCCGGTTGCCTCGTTCGTTGTGTTGAGCGCCTCCCTCGAAGGACCCAAAAATGGGAACAAGAGCGCTCAAGTTTATCCCGAACACCCCAGCACTCGTGGCATGGGGGCTGAAGCCAACGACTTGCCATCTCTCAAATTTGATAAACGGCCGCACAGAAGGTAATATTTTAAATTCACAAGCGTTGCTTAGCGCATATGAACAAGTTTTCAAGCGTACAGGATAACAAATGCGAGTTTACTCAAAAATTACATCTTTCGAGCATTCACCCGCTATAAGGCGGGCACCCTTCAGGACGTTCTCATAATACATCTCGGGCTTGCGATACTCCCTACCCGGCGGTGGAGCGTCCATCACAAGCTTCTCAGCGTCCATCTTTCCCAGTGCACTTTAGCATGGGCAAGGGCCCTACGGGCACCTTCGATGCAGACGGAGCGCTTGACGACTTCAATCCATGGACAGGCGTCCACTAGCCGCCGCACCAGCCCGAAGTAGCTCCCAAGCATGGCCTCCTTCGGCCACAGCCGAGCTGTGAGGCCCTTCATGGCCTGTTCGGCCACCTTATGGAGCTCGACCAGCTGCTTCAGCTGGTCGCTCAAGGGCACCGAGTGTCCGGCCTCAGCATACTGAGACCAGAATACCTTCTCCGTCGAGCTCCCTTCCTCAGCCCGGTAGAATGCGGCAGCGTCGGACACACTGTGGAGCAGATCTACGAATGCTCCTGGAGAGCTCCGGATTCGGGTAAGTAACAAGTAATTCACTTTCACGTGCTTGCTTTGCATGAAGAATGCCTTACCCGCCGCTATCTGCTTTATTGCCTCAATTTCCTGGAGGGCTTTTTGGGCTTCGACCTTAGCGGCTTTGGCACTCTCAAGAGCCGAGGCGAGCTCGGACTCTCGAGTCTTCGAGTCACGCTCCAAACTCTCGTGTTTTTCCACGAGAGCCTGGAGCTCTTGCCGCACCTCCGCCACCCGCGCCTCCTGCTTCTCTCGCTCGGTGCATTCTGCAGCCGCATTGCTTTCGGCCTTGGACACCGCTTCCTTCAGGGTCGCCACCTCATTCGTGGCCCCTGCAATACTCACGTTATTCCTTTCATTTTTTGCAACCAAATCCTTTCTATAAGGTATTACTTTAATGAGGTATTACTTACCTTCCTTGTCCTCGAGCTGCTTCTTGGCACGGCCGAGCTCGTTCTCGGACCGCTCGAGGCTCTACTTCAATACATTGACCTCCGCAGTCAGTGCGGCAGAGGTCAGCAGCACAGCCTGCATTCCCATATTGACATGCTTATGTTAGACTCCTACGTATATCTTTTTAGATCCTCAGTTCGGCTTTTCTTTCCGAACACCAAACTGAGCATCAGGGGCTACTGTCTATGCGGTACTATTTTTACATATCTTAATTACATACCTCAAAGCCTGTTAGAAGGCTGGTACAGGCTTCAGTCATCCCGCTCTTGGCGGACTGAACTTTCTGGATCACCGCACTCATAACAGTGCGGTGCTCCTCGTCGATGGAGGCGCCGTTAAGCGCCTCCAGCAAATTATCCGGTGCCTCCGGTTGGACGGAGGTCACCGGCATCGCAGTCTCGCCCTTCTTACGAAGCGGCCGCCCGCCGGACTTCAGAACCACTAAAGGTTCCGGTGCGGAGTCCGGCCCAGGGCCGAACTCAGAACCCTTTGGGGGTTGATCCCCCTCGTGCCAAAGTCCGGGAGGTTGCCCTGCGGCACCTCCGGAACCTCCTCCTCCTGGCTGGGCCCCTTTTGGGACCCCACCTCAGCGTCATACGCAGCGCGAGGAGAGGAGACGGCCGGATGTGAAGTGCTACCCACGTCCGATGGCGCCAGGGAGCCGCTCGTTGAAGTGTCGAGCCCGTCCTTGGGCGGGCTGCAGGGTTATATTCGGCGTTAAGAGATTCTATGCAACAAATGAAACACCATGAGTTATTCTGGTATCCGGACACTTACGAAGTCGCCAGGGCTTAGTCCTTGGTGGCCACTCCTGTTCATCATCGTCGGCGTTGGTGGAGTAGTCCGGGGGGAGGGTCCTTCCCTTCTTGGACCCTTCGGCCTCCCCTGTTGGGGAAGCCTTCCTTTTCTTCTCTCCCACCGCTGGGGGAGAGGCCTCTTTTTTCTCCTCCTCGTCTTCGCGGGAGGAGTCCGCCTCGGAGTCATCAGACAATGAGTCCGATAACACCTGGCGCCGGGAACTCCTCTGAGTTCCCGTGGCCTTCTTCTTGGCCTTCTTCTCCGGCACCACGTAAGGCGCCGGAGCCAGCAGCCCCGTTAATCGGGTGTCCGCTGGGTCTTCTGGCGAGGGAGCCGGACAGTTAACCTGCTCGGACGTCTTTTGCCAGGCCTGTCAAAGGTAAAGGGAGTTTAGATCCCACATAGAGTCAAACTATGGAAAATAAGCGTCCTGTAAAGGGTAAAATAGCTTACCTCGCCAGCTTGACGCTGCGAGCTGAATCCGCGATCTTTGGTAGCGGATGCGGGAGCCTCAGCGCCCTTGAACAGCACCTTCCAGGCATCTTTGTATGTAGTGTCGAAGAGCCTGCTCAAGGTTTGGTGCTGTGCCAGATCAAACTCCCACAAATTAAATGCCTGTTTCTGGCACGGGAGGATTCGGCGGATGAGCATGACCTGGACTACGTTGACAAGCTTGAGCTTCTTGTTCACCAAGGTTTGGACGCAGGATTGGAGTCCGGTCAGCTCCTCAGAATCACCCCATGATAGGCCCTTCTCTTTCCAGGAGGTGAGCCGTGTGGGGATGCCAGATCTGAATTCGGGGGCCGCTGCCCATTCAGGGCCACGCGGCTCGGTGATGTAGAACCACCCCGATTGCCACCCCTTTATGGTCTCCACAAAGGAGCCCTCGAGCCATAGGACGTTGGGCATCTTGCCTACCATGGCAACCCCGCACTCCGCTTGGCGGCCGCCCACTACCTTCGGCTTCACATTGAAGGTCTTCAGCCATAAGCCGAAGTGGGGCTGGATGCAGAGGAAGGCCTCGCACACGACGATGAACGCCGAGATGTTGAGGATGAAATTCGGGGCCAGATCGTGGAAATCCAGGCCATAGTAGAACATGAGCCCCTAGACAAATGGGTGAAGTGGAAAACCTAGTCCGCGGAGGAAGTGGGTGAGGAACACCACCCTCTCATGAGGCCCGGGGGTGGGGATGAGCTGCCCCTTGTCGGGGAGCCGATGCGCGATGTCGCTGGACAAGTATCCGGCCTTTTGCAGCCTCTTGATGTGCCCCTCCGTGACGGAGGAGGCCATCCACTTGCCTCCCGCTCTGTACATGGCTGGGGAAAGTTGAGGCGAGATGTGCGGACTTGGGCGTTGGAGCTCGAGTACGCGGAAATGGATAAGCAAAGGAGGAAGAAGGCGTAGGTAAAATGGTGGATCCTTATCCCCTTATATGGACGAACGAAACTATGCGTCCCCACCAGCCTGGTAAAACTCGCTTATCTCCGAGGCGCCGTAATCAATGGCGCGGTTGGGTTCCCACGCCCGTATTGATGAGAATCCCGGAATAAGGGGACACGATCTCTACTTTGACAAGACGTGCCAAGGGAACTTCTTCGCTAAACGCGCTGAGGTGGAACAGTAAAAACGATTCGAATAAAGGATTGGCTGTGGTGTGATGTCACGCCACGGAATACGTCAGCAGATTGAACTTGTGTAAATATTATTCTCTCTATGGTGGTATGTGGAACTTATTTTGCAGAGCCGGACACTATCCTTGTGTTCAAAATCTTCTATAAAGTATTCGGGGGAGGAACCCGCCTTGCAATGCCGAAGACAATATGCGCGCCAGACTCGTCGTCATTGAAGCCTGGTTCAGGGGCTACTGAGGGAGTCCTGGACTAGGGGGTGTCCGGATAGCCGAACTATCACTGTTGGCCGGACTCCTAGACTATGAAGATACAAGATTGAAGACTCCGTCCCGTGTTCGGATGGGACTTTCCTTGGCGTGGAAGGCAAGCTTGGCAATACGGATATGTAGATCTCCTACCATTGTAACCGACTCTGTGTAACCCTAGCCCTCTCCGGTGTTTATATAAACCGGAGGGTTTTAGTCCGTAGGACGAACAACAATCATACCATAGGCTAGCTTCTAGGGTTTAGCCTCTTTGATCTCGTGGTAGATCTACTCTTGTACTACCCATATCATCAATATTAATCAAGCAGGAGTAGGGCTTTACCTCCACCGAGAGGGCCCGAACCTGGGTAAAAACATCGTGTCCCTTGTCTCCTGTTACCATCCACCTAGACGCACAGTTCGGGACCCCCTACCCGAGATCCGCCGGTTTTGACACCGACACTCCCCCCGTGTCGTCCTCCTTGACGGGCACCTTCTTGGTCTCTGGTGGTGTAGCTCTGGACTTCTTGCTCTTGCCGGTGGAGCTTTCTGGCACATTCTCAACGAAAGCACAACACCCCGAAGAGGTGCGCTTGCCGGAGTGGGTGCGAGGGGTCTCACCGGTCTTCTTCTCTCCCGGGGCTCCATCGGCAGGAGCAGGTTCCTTAGCGGCAGCTACTGCAACTGCTTCCTGGTAGAGTTGGTCGGCGCAGATTAGCGCATCTTTCTTATCAGAGGGAATGGTGATGATGTTCATCGGTCCGGGCATCTTCAGCATGTTGTAGGCGTAGTGCGAAGCCGCTATGAACTTGGCTAGCGTCGGGCGGCCGAGGATCCCGTTGTAAGGCAAGGGGATCTCGGCTACATCGAAAACAATCCTCTTCGTCCTGTGGTTCAGCTCGCCTGCGAATGTCATGGGCAGCGTGATCTTTCCCTTTGGCTGGCTCCTCCCCGGGTTAACCCCTTGGAATGTACCTGTCACCTCGAGGTCTCCATCAGGGATCTGCAGCCTTCTGACCACAACGGGCGAGATCAAGTTTAGGCCGGCCCGCCGTCAACCAACATCTTCGTCACCTTGAGGTTGCGGATTGTTGGTGAAACCAACAACGGCAAGCACCCGACCGCAGTGGTGCGGTCAGGGTGGTCCTCGGTGTCGAAGATGATGGGCGTGTTGGACCATTTCAGCGGCTTCCGTGCATCAAACGATGGCTCCACCGCTGTGATCTCATGCGCCCACTGCTTCAGTTGGCGGTGGGATGTATGCAGCGAGGCGCCACCATCGACGCACATGGCCTCTGTGGCTTTCGGAAACTCGTGGTCGCCGGACTTGTCGTCCTCGTCATGATCATCGTCTTCCTGCTTCCTGTCGCGGCCCCGGGCGAGCCTCTCTTGCTGATTCTCCTTGCCGCGGCGGGCTCCTTGGCCTCCATGTTTCTTGTCGGATCCCTCGGCACCATCTGGGCCTTTCTCCTTGTCCCGCTGCTCATACTCGGCTTTCTGCTTCTTGGCGAGCAGCTCTACCTGTCGGCAGTTTTGAAGATCGTGGCCCTTGGTGCGGTGGATCTTGCAATACTGCTTGTCGGAGCCTCCTGGCTTGTCGGCAGCCGCCAAGGCCCGGCAAGCATCACACCCGGCAACCTCCTTGCCCGGGTCATTTGCCTTGGTCTTCTTGGTGGTGCTGGTGTCGTTGGATCCCTCAACGGCAAGCACGGCCTTGCCCTTGCGCTTCCTGTTACAGCGTCGGCCTTTCTTTGCTGGGGTGGCGGTATCGCCAGTGGACTCAGTTTCCGCACCGGCATCTTCGTCGGGGTACTTCCTTCCCTCCTCGGCACGAGTGCACCGATCGGCCAAAACATAGAGCTCGGCCACATCCTTAACCTTGTTCATCGCCAGTTCTTCACGCATCTTGCGATTGCGCACGTTCTGATGGAACACACTGATCACGGCGGCGGGATGAACATCGGGGATGTTGTACTGCACCCGGCTGAAACTTTGGATGTACTTGCGCATGTTTTCTCCTTCCTTCTGGGGATGATGTGTAAATCACTCGCCTGGCCATGAGCTTGGTGACCTTCGGTAAAGGCGCCAACAAACTCATGGCACAGATCCGCCCAAGAAGAGATGGAATCCACCGGCATGTGCATCAACCACGACATAACATTAGGCTTGAGTGCCAACGGGAAGTAGTTGGCAAGCACCTTATCGTCGCGGGCCCCAGCAACTTGCATCGCGATGGTGTAGATGCTGAGGAACTCTGACGGGTGAGTCTTGCCATTGTACTTCTCACCAATGTCGGGCTTGAACATACGGTGGGAGGGCCACTGGAACTGCCGCAGCTCACGGGTGAAGGCCGGACAACCCACCTCGTAAGGTAGGCCACCGTAGCCTCCTGGAGCTGGGTGGTCCATAGCGGGCCCTGCCCGCCTGTCCAACTGGTGGCGCGCGTCACGTCGGCGCTCGATCGTAGTTCGAGCGTCCTTATGAGCCCACTCCCGAAGGACTTGGCGCTGATCGCGGTTGGTTCGCGGGTCGGACGACGCAATGGAGATATCATCACGAGCGTCGCCGCGACGGGCCGACGCCCGGGGCGGTCGGGATGGAGGTGGGGAGTACACCGTGGCCGCGTCGCCTCCGGCGTGGCCTCCGCTAGCGCGTGGCAACCCGGCGGAGCGACGGCCGACGGGTTCCGCCGGCCGCAGCCCATCGTTGTTGGTGATGCCGACGAGGCTCCGGACGGTGGCCCTCCATTCGTCAAGCTTCTCCACGACGGGAGGAAAATCGAGGAGCAGTTGCGCGCGTGCTAAGGCTTCCGCTGGCGTGGGTGGCGGCGAAAGCTGGGTGGACCGCGATGCGCCTCGACTCCTAACCCTATTAGAAGGAGCTGCGTCACGGCTCCGCAGCCGTTCGCCACCTCCATCAGCACCTCAGCGCGCATGCTGGCCCTCCTCTTCATGTGATGGACGCACGGGGCTCTTCCCAGGGTGGCGCGCAGGGTCACCGGCAGGGTGACGTTGCTCATCACGCACAACCTGAGAGGAGCGCACCGTGGGCGCCGGTGTTGGCGTCTTGGAGGTCGCCTGCCGCCGCCTAGCGGGACGGTGGCGCCCCTGAAGGGCCCCGCGCCGTCTGTGGGGGGGCCAACTCCGTCTCTGGAGCCCGCGACTGGTGGCTCGTCGCCTGGCGCGCGAGCGGCGCCACTCGCCAGGCCTGAACCGTCAGGGTGATGTGGATGTTCGCGGGCCGCGCCACGGGTTCTCTCCGTAACTGGCCCGCTACTGGTCTGCACCGGTGCTGGCAACTTGGTTCCGGACGAACCGATCATCGTGGTCGCCTTCTTCTTAGGAGACATGGCAATGAAGAACAGCTAGGCCAACTGCTAGACCAGATTCTCACAACAGCGCCCCCTACCTGGCGCGCCAAAGATGTCGGTGGGAAACGACGCCTATGGGATCACTGGAATCCCTTCTACGGTTGCGGGGCGCGGGGATCGTGAGAAGAGCGGGACTAGAAGTCAACACAAAGAGATTTACCCAGGTTCGGGCCGCAAAGATGCGTAAAACCCTACAATCCTGCTTTGGTGGATGTATTTAGTGTTCTTGAGCTCTTGAACTAGCTCTAGGTGCGGTGTGGTTCCAAAGAGCCGAATCCTTTCTCTGTGTGCCATGGGCCTCCTTTTATAGGCGAAAGGGGCTGCCACAGTGGCACACAGGAGGTGGAAAGTGCTACAGCGTTGCGAGTTTATCACTAGTATTACAGGACAAGACGCATTTAATGCGAGGCTTAGGTGTCCCTTCGCTTTATCGGGATGGGGGCAAGGCTCGTCCCGTCCGTTGCCACTCCTCTTTGCTTCGACACGCGCCCTAGCCAGCGATGCATGCGGTGCCATGTAGGCAGGCAGGCAGCTGAGGTGGCGCGGTGGTGGAGCCTCCATGAAGGATTGCATGCTGCCACGCAGGTGCCTACCTAGATGGTTGGGTCGGCAGCTGCATGCGAACAGCGGTGAAGACTTAGCTGGCGCGGGCCTGGCAGCGGCCCTGCCGATGCGCTTGGCGAGGACCTTGTCGGGTGGCCCAGCAAGGGTCTTGCCGGGTGGCCTGGCAAGGGTCTTGCTGTGGCGCACTGGCCTCCCCTGCAAGGATCTTGCCGGGGGTCTTGCGGGTTGCTTCGGTGAGGATGGTTGCCTTCCTATCCTCATTTGATCTTGTTTATTCTTTATCTTCACAAAGATCTGCATGCCACCACAGAGGTGCCTCCCTAGCCTTGTCCCAACGCGTTTATCGAGCGTTGGTGGGCTCAAGGGCGGCTCGCTTCGGCTGGCATGGGCGAGCTCCCTCGGCAAGGGTCCTTGCCGGGGAAACCTGCTCAGTCAATCTGATCTTTGTGGCCTTGGTTCTTGTTGTTGCTTCGTTTGTCTTGTGCCTTCAGCTTCTCTCCGGCTTCCCTTTCCTGCCATGTTATGCGTGGCTGTGGCGGGAGGCTCTGACTGCCCGTGCACAAGTAAAGGGGTCAAAAGCAGTGCCCCCTACTTTTGTACACTAACATCGAGACTTCATCATCGTCGCAACAATCTTTGATCTTGCTTTTAACAAGTAGGAATCTGGCCCAAAAGTTATGGACCGTTTCTTAAGGTTGCTCCCATATATACATCAAGTCATATATGTCTGGAGGGCCTGAGTTGCTTGGATAGTATTGATTGTGGTGTGTGGGTGGGTTAAAATTTGAATCCCGACCCACATCTATGTTTGGAGCTTGCAAAATCTCCGAAGCGACCAGTTCGGGTCTGGTGAGATCCAAGTGCTCCCCCGATCCTACATTCGAGCCAGAGTTCGGGGGACTTGGAGTCCCGTCTGAAGGAAGAGTATCCGGCTCGAGAGGTTCGGAGACCTGGACATATTTGGTTCTCAACATAGGGGGAGAGATATCCTCGGCTCGTTCCTCAATGACCGCTACCAGGTGGGTGATCGACGGGCGATAAATTTCCCTCTGGTCGGGCATAAGCCCGATCTGACCATAATCTGTTGAAACCCCCAAGGGCGGCGATGCAATCTAGCAGCTCGTTTAAGGATGAGACGTCTGTCAGATCCATCTTTTCGGAGTACTCGAGACCGATGCGAAGACGGTGTTTCGGCGGTCATAGGGGGTGTTGTAGGCTTGACGACCGTACGAGCGCCTACGATGAAACCACCGAGCTGGAGGGTCTGCCCAAGAGTTAGGCTCCTTCCAGAGGTGATATTGTTGTTGATGACTAGGCGAGCCATAGATCGCTTTTTCGAGACTACACAACAGAGCTCTCAATGAAAGCACCAATGTTAGTGTCAAAACCGGCAGATCTCAGGTAGGGGGCCCAAGTTGTGCGTCTAAGGATCAATGGTAACAATGAATGAAGGGACACAATGTTTACCCAGGTTCGGGCCCTCTTAAAGGAGGTAAAACCCTACATCCTTCTTCATTGTATTCAATGGGTATAGGGGTTACAAGGGTTGATCTACCTCGAGATCGTAATGGCTAAACCCTACCTTGTCTAGCCTATGAATGTTATGATGATAGCCTCTACGGACTAAACCCTTCGGTTTATATACACATCGGAGGGCCTAGGGTTTGTACAAAGTCGGTTCATAAGGGAAGAAAACAATACATCCGGACTCTAATCTTGTCGTCCACGCACATACGAATCCTACCCGAACACGGAGGACGGCCTTCTGCTTCATCACGACCCATTCAGCCTGGCCCTCATCTTGGGCCGGACACCTGAGGACCCCCGAAACCAGGACTCCCTCAGCTACCAATCCAGTAGGAGAACCACGCAACACCTATTTAGCAGTACATGCACACAAAATAACAAATACTTGCACCCAACGCGAACAAGGGGTTGTCAAGCCCTTGGCGGTTCTTCCTCATTTTTGCCCGATCAAGCCCTCTCCTCCAAACCCTTGTGTCCAATGGCATAGACAGGGAGAGAGATCGGCCAAAAATGAGCTTTGGGTCAACAATGGAGCAAAGGGGTAAGAGGTAAGTCTTCTTGGGGAAGGAGACCCCCTTTATATAGTGGGGAAATATCCAACCATTATGATGTTCACAATCTGCACTCAAGCGGTACTACCGCTCCAGGGAGTTGTATGACCGCATAGAGTAGTAGTTCCTGCCATAGCTTGTGAGTATAGCTAGTACTGGAGCGGTAGTGCCACCGGAGCAGTATTGCCATCCATCTGAGTGGTACAACTGCTTCAGATCATAGGCACAGAGGAACAGCGGTATCAAAGGTGCCAGAGCGGAAGTACCGCATGAAGCGGTACTATAGTGTAACAGACATTCAAGTACCACAAGAGTAGAATGGGCAGCGACAGCTTGAGCATCCTGCAAAAATAAGTGGAAGTAGCGGCTGTAGTAAAAGGTAGAAGTATCGCAAGTGGTACTACCATGTTACTACCGCTAAAATACACCAGATACAGAGGGATCAGTGGTAGTGAAGCGGCACTAGTCAGAAGTACCACGTAAGTGGTACTACCATGCTACTACCGTGTTACTACCGCTAAAAAGTAGAGGGCAATAGAAGGTAATTTTCTAAGCGGGAGTAGGAGCGGCACAGTTCTGTGAAAGTGCCGCCTAAGTGGTACTACCATGGACTAGAGCAGTACTACCACCTGGGTGCTGAAAAAGTGCCCAAGCAACAACAGATGGATCCTCATTTTGCGGGAAGGGTAAGTGAGTGCATATGGGGTTGTGTACGTGTTGATTCCACCCAAACCTTTCCAAAGTAGATCCCCTCTTAATAGTATGGATTTCCCGCCACTCACTGAACTGAAAAGAGATGTCGGAAAACCATCTTCACTCTTTCTTCCAACAAGGGGAATAAATCAACTTGTGACATATGTCAGAATATTTGAAATGCTCAATGCATACGGTTAGTCCGCAAATAGCATTGTCAACAATCACCAAAACCATTAGCGAGAGATATGCCCTAACAAAGACAATTAGACTTCTTTATTATATGATATATGTTGCTTTATGCTCATACTAAATTATAAATCATTGTTAATTAAAATTGGCTTTGATACACCTTAGGATCCGGGTGGATAAATTACTTGAGCATTGTATGCCTAGTTTAATGGCTTTAAAGAAAGTGCTACCTCGGAGACAACCCTAAAGTTTTAGAGAGTATTTTATTCTACTATGTGCTTATTAAATTGTCAAAAACAAAAAATATTGAGGGGAACCTTAAAATTTGTGAAAAAGAAAGGTGAAAGTGAGACAGATGAGCAATGTGGAAGTGAGGGCTAGCCTTGAACTTTGTTCATGCACATGGAAACTTTATGAATCTTAATCACGTAAACTTTTCAACAAAAATAATTATCCCCTTGTACAGATTCATTATATTATAAAATAATGTACCAAGATTTACCTTTAGGGTGTCTAAATTGCTTGTGTGATATGTGTTGTGCAGAAACAATAACTTCTGTTGTGGTGTTTGAATTTTCATATTTTACTGGAATGTTAAAATTCTGAATTATTTACACAGTAGTGTTATGTAAATTTTTTGTTAGGACCTAATTTTTCAGAATTTTTGGAGTAATAGCAGTATATATGTTTCAGCTACATCTTTATAGACTGTCCTATTTTCACAGATTGTTGTTATAGTTTCCTTATCTGCTTATGCTTGCAATTTTGCCAAGCCCCATTGTTATGTGAGCATTAGAATAGTATTAGAATATAGAATTAATGTTAGATTAGAATTATAAAATATTGTTACAGCAAGATATGATGGGATTTTATGTTAAATGTACTAACCCCTATAATAAAAGTTTGGTTAAGTTTTGTGTGGCTGAAGTGTTCGAAGGCCGAGGAGACATTCATATGAGAAGAATAACGAGAGGTAAGAGTTCAAGCTTGGGGATGCCCAAGGCACCCCAAGTAATTATTCAAGGTGACTCAAGCATCTAAGCTTGGGGATGCCTCAAAAGGCATCCCATCTTTGTTCCTCGACAATTATGGGTATGTCTTGGTTTTTGTTTTGTTCACATGATATGCGTAAATTCTTGGAGTGTCATGTACCTTTAATTTTTATTTTAGTGATGCACCATGATGATATGAGATAGTCCTTGGTTGATTTATATAATGCTTCTTGAGCTTCATGCATATCTTTTGAAGTTTGGCTACTCATTTCTCTTCATTTGGAAAACCATTATTTGTAGAATGCTCTTTTGCTTCACTTATATTTATTAGAGTGTGGACGGGTCTTTTGTAGAAAGAATTAAACAACCATGCTTCACTTATATCTATTTAGAGAGTTGACATGAATTGGTTATTCACATGGTTAGTCATAAAAAACCTACATAAAACTTGTAGATCATCGAATATGATATGTTTAATTCCTTGCAATAGTTTTGCGATATTGAGGTGGTAATATGTGGGTGTACTAGTGGATAATATTGGTTTACTAAGAATATCTGTGTAAGATTTGTGATTCTCTATTCATGAAAGTGTCAGTTTGGGCATAGCTAGGAAGTTGGAGGGTAATTTATCCTCGAGTAATATCCTTTGTGTTGTCCAAATCAGGGACACGTGATGGTTAACTCCTTCCAACCTCCCTCCTAGGGGCATGGGCATGAGAGTAATACTTTCCTTCGAGGGAAAATGGCCTTTCACAATAAATACTTGAGTTATTTATGACTAATGTGGGTTCGTGGACTATAAGCACTTCCACCCATCCATATTTGGTAGCCTCTTCGGTACCATGCTTTAATTGCCCATTCTCACATCGAGACTTGGTGCAAACTTCACCGGTGCATCCAAATCCCGTGATATGACACGCTCTATCACACATAAGCCTTATATATCCTTCCTCAAAACAGCCACCATACCTACCTATTATGGCATTTCCATAGCCACTCCGAGATATATTGCCATGCAACTCCAACCATCACTATTCACATGACTTGAGCACTCATTGTCATATTGCTTTGCGTGATCATATAGAGCTGACATAATATTTGGTGGCAAAGCCACCATTCATCATTGTTATACATGTTACACTAGATCATTGCACATCCGGGTACACTACCAGAGGCTTTCATATATAGCCATATTCTTTCAATTTATCGAGTTGTAAGTAAATAAAAGTGTGATGATCATCATTATTAGGGTTTCGACCCTACTAGTGAGGATAAAAAATGAAAAAAAGAGGCCAAAAACATCCCATAAAAAGAAAAAGAAAACAAAAAATGAGAGAAAATGAGAGAGGGGGCACACTACTATGCTTTTACCACACTTCTGCTTCAAAGTAGCTTCTTCATATAGGGAGTCTCCACAATTTCTCACTTTCATATACTAGTGGGATTTTTACATTATAGTACTTGGCTTGCATATTACAATGACGAGCTTCCTCAAATGCTCGACATCTTCATGAGCAAGTAAGTTGGATGGACGCCTACTTAGTTTCATATATAGAGCTTTCATACACTTATAGCTCTAGTGCATCCATTGCATGCCAATCCTTACTCCTCGCATTGATATCGATTGTAAGGCCTCTTCATTGCCTAATGATCCGCCTAGTTGATGTGAGACTTTCTCAACTTCTTGTCTTCCCTTATAAACCCCAACCATCATTCTCTTTGCCATTTATTGAGTGAAGTTGAAAAGGCTGAAGCGAGAAAAAGTATGATACAATTGCTTGGTTTGGCACTGGGATATTCATGATGTATAATTTATGTTAGGAAGACCGAGCTATGCCATGCTTACATGATTAGTGGGTAGGGATAATGTTCTTTAGCATCTTTATTTTGAAGGGCATGATTGTTTACTAGTGCCAATCATGTAAGTATAGCTAGTACTGGAGTGGTAGTGCCACCGGAGCAGTACTGCCATCCATCTGAGTGGTACAACTGCTTCAGATCATAGGCACAGAGGAACAGCGGTATCAAAGGTGCCAGAGCGGAAGTACCGCATGAAGCGGTACTACAGTGTAACAGGCATTCAAGTACCACAAGAGCAGAATGGGCAGCGACAGCATGTGTATTATTATTTTAATATCAAATTGATATATTATTGCCTCGAATCACTCGTATCCCAATATTCATGCCATATATTATTTGATCAAGATTGTGCCACGTAGCATTCCATATCAAAACTTATCTTTGTTTTACCATCTACCTACTCGAGGATGAGTAGGAATTAAGCTTGGGGATGCTGATACGCTTCTCCGATGTATCTATAATTTTTTATTGTTTCATGCCATTATCCTACTACTTCCACATATTTTTGCCAACAATTTATACTATTTTCATGGACTAACATATTAATCTAGTGCCCAGTGCTAGTTCCTATTTATTGCATGTTTTTTGTTTTGCAGAAAATCCATATCAAACGAAGTCCAAACACAATGAAATTTTACGAAGATTTTTTGGAATATATGTGATTTGGTGCAAGAATCAATGCCAAGGGGGCCTCAATGTCAGGGGGTCCATGGTCTTCACAAGCTCAAGGGGCGTGCCAGGAGAACTTGTGGCCTCCTCGGAGGTTGGTTAGAGGTATCCTTCAGGCGCAAGGAAGCTAATATCATGGGGAAATCGTGTGAAAATTTTAGCCCGATTGTAGTTATGCATCTTCGTATATATAATAAATGATGTTCAATCAGAAAACAGAGCCGCAAAATAGTGAAGAAAACAGAGAGAGATCTGTTAGGACAGAGAGTATATCGACCAAAGGAGGGATGAATGGGAGATTCAAAAATTCTTGCGTATGTTTTGAATCGAGCCCAAACCCAACAATGGAAAAGATTCGGTAGATCAGAAACTAAGCAAGTACCCTATTGACGAACAAATCTTTCAAGGTAGAAAACAATAATAGTTCGAGCATAGTATATCACGGATTTAACTATGACGAAGGTTAAGCAATACATAATCAGATGTAGTAGCATGAAAGAAAAATAGTAAAAGAACTACGAAGGAAATACTAATGGTTGTGAGACAATGGCGACGCCGAACAACAAGTAAACAGAGCAAATGAGACAAACAATGCGAGGGCAATATATAAATGATTTGATAAACTATTATCACAGAGCACGAATGTAACTGTAGAATGTATTGCAGGAGAGTAAAGTGAACCAATGGTGCTCGATGGCAACATCAGAATTTGGTAGACCAGTTCGCCCTTCCGCCAAAGGACTATGTCTGGTTGAGGGAATTGTGATTGAACATAGGAGCAAATGTCTCTCTGCCATGTTCTCCTTTGACTCAGAGTTGATCAAACTCCAATTGATTTCACTCATAGTAGATACTTTTCGGCGATCTTCAAACCCCCAACAGACTTTTTCCCGAACCACAACGACTCTTGGTTGCTGAAGACTTTGCTTGGTGAAGACAATTACTCTTTGCTACTTGTGAGCTGCGTTGGGATTTCCTCGAATAGGAGAGGATGATGCAGTACGGTAGAGATAAGTATTTTCCTCAGTTAAGAACCAATGTTATCAATCCAGTAGGAGAACCACACAACACCTCGTTGGCAGTACCTAACACACAAGATAACAAATCCTTACACCCAACACGAACAAGGGGTTGTCAATCCCTCAGCGGTTACTTGCAAGATTAAATTGTATGGTGATAGATAGATATATCGAACAAAAATACAAAATAAAATAAATAAAGAAAAAGTGCAGGAAGGTATTTTGGTTTCACTAGAGCCTTCTCTCTTTAAAATAGCATACGGTCGGTAAACAAATTACTGTTTTTAACGGATAGAAAAGCAAATAATTAAGATGATATCCAAGGCAATGATCATGTATATAGCCATCACGTCTGAGGCAAGTAGACTGAAACGATTCTGCATCTACTTCTATTACTCCACACATCAACCGCTATCCAGCATGCATCTAGAGTATTAAGTTTATAAAAAACGGGGTAACGCCTTAAGCAAGATGACATGATGTAGACGAAATAAACTCACGTATGAACAAAACCCATATTTTTACCCTTAATAGCAATGATACAATACGTGTGATTTCCCTTTCTATCACTGGGATTGAGCACCGCAAGATCGAACCCACTACAAAGCACCTCTCCCGTTGCAAGATAAATCAATCTAGTTGGCCAAACCAAATCAATAGATTGGAGAGAAATATGAAGCTATAACAATCATGCATAAAAGAGTTCAAAGAAAACTCAAATAATATTCATGGATAGATCTGATCATAAACTCACAATTCCTCGGATCCCAACAAACACACCGCAAAAAGTCATTACATCAAATAGATCTCCAAGAACATTGTTCACTAAGGCTAACCACTTGTGAACATTGTTTCAAGAACATTGGGATTCTCATTGGTTGTTCACTAACGCTAACCACATTTGTTTTTCCAAGTGTTCGTTTTATTTGCTCCTTTTAAAGGAATTACGAGACAGTGCAACATTGGATAGTGCCCATTTCGAGCTTCAAGATGACGAGTGCTTGGTGATCATCCACTTCTACATGGCGACGCTATCTCTTTCGCATAGTGATTTGGTTTTTGATCCGAGGACGGATCTTTCCTAAGGGGGGGGGGGTGATGCGGAGCATTCTACGGACATCACCATGTCAAGAGACCCTTTGTAAAGTGACACGTGTAACATCTACTTCATATACATAAAGGTGAATCATCTCCTTTACATGTGTCAACTTGATACCTTCTTGGATGGTATACTACTTAACTCTCCATCGCGCATGTATAGTTTGGAGTGGAGCTTCACGGATGACGAGGAGGAGGAATGTGAGCACAACATGAGTACACCATCCAACATGGAAGCTTAGAAGAGAATGAAGAAGAAGCAAGGACAAGTCCCTGGAGATCCCGGAACCTCCGGACCACCCCAGAACTTCCAACTACAACAACTCCAACATGTGCAAACCTTATTGTTGATCTAAGGCTAGCACATTGGTTCAGTTGGCTAGACGGTGCAGTCAACTACTAGGAGGACAAAATTAGTTTTGGTGTACAAACAAAACAGTGAGTTGATTAAAGTATAGTTGCACATTGTTTGTTTGTACTAGTACGAGTAGGCCTAATTCCTGTACTTCCATGTTTAGGCATTAAGCTGGCTGGACTTGAATCTCTCCAATTGGAGCTCCACCATTAGTACTTTCCTTATTATCCAAGAATTAGAGGAGCAGCACAAAACCTTTTAATTGGTGTGTTTGGGTTAGTACTACAACACCCTGTAGGTCGGCTAAGGCTAATGCATGTACAACTTAGACAGGCATCAATCTGATTATAGCTGAAAAAGAACAGAACAAGGAGTTATGCCTTCTGTTTTCATAAAACTGGGTTATGAGAGCTATGCATGGAGGAGCTCATATATTTGCAAGTTACTCCACCCTAGGACAGTGTTGAGTGTACGCGTGATCTTCTGAGCTTTTCCCTTGTAGGATAGTTTCTAAACAAAGGTTTTACCCACAGATTTCAGAGCTTCAAGCGCCAACAATAGTTCTTCTATTTCAATGTTCGTCCAAGGCAAGTGCATGATGGGTTGCCTCTATTTATGTTTGCCTTCAATTGTTCTTCAATGTTTTTCTTTGGAATATATCATCTTCGTGTTCATGCATGTATCAGTGTATCAGATAGGACATAGATTGACTATTCCGGATATGACCGGTGAGAAATGTCAAATGTGTCTACTCGGGGGTGAGATTGACACAAAGGTGTCCGGCCTGATGAATCAGATTCATTTCAGTTGTGCATCAGTATCAGAGTTCAGTTTATGTTTATAATTACCTTCAGATATTATTCCTTTGTTAATGTTTTTGGCTTTACCATGTACTTGGTTGAGTATTCTTTACTTACTCTTGTGTTTTCCTTGTTGGTTTTATTTGGATTTCAGGTATTCAGAGTAAGGATATGCATGCAAGGGAGTAGCTCACCGTCACTTCGACCCACACATCCACCTCACATATATTATTTATGCATTAGCACATAATTTTTTTGGACAATAATTTTTTCCTATCACAATGTTGGAGTTCTTACAGTCAGTTTGTGAGCCTTTTTGTCCCCCTATTCTTATTAGTTTATCCTGGAGCCTGCCCATTATTTAAACTAGGTGGATGATGTTATCTATTTATTATGGTTAGGTATACTGCTTCATGGTATGTCTCCTGTGGATGTCCTTAAAGTGAAAGACGTTTTTTTTATTATTTCTAGTGTTCGTTGTACTGCCATGATTAAATATGAATAGAGGGAAGTTTTTTCACAGAAAAAGAAGTTGTAACCCCAGTCCTACCTTGCACTCCTGAAAATGTAAACCAAGCAAGAACTGTTGCACTCTCTCCTGGGACATTAACCAGGATCCACCTAATCATGTCAGAGCTCGAGGAGTTGTTACTACTATAGTCTCTCTCGAAATAGGCTTTCGCCCCGCTATATTAATATAGCAACCACACGATACAACATGAGATCCATTGCTGGGGCAAACAGCACAACTACGCCCAAAAGAAAAGACAGAGAAAACAATGCCAACACCGGCGAATCAACGAAACGAAAATGACTCGTAGCCGCTGCGTCCTCTCCGAAGTATTCCCACCAAGATCCTAGCACTCTAATTCATCATGTACCAAGCAGCACCTCCAAGAAGGACAGTGACGACGGCAACACTGCTGCCCGGACTGTTGGGGAACGTAGTAATTTTAAAATTTTCCTACGCACACGCAAGTTCATGGTGATGGCATAGCAACGAGAGGGGAGAGTGTTGTCCACGTACCCTCGTAGACCGTAAGCGGAAGCGTTAGCACAACGCAGTTGATGTAGTCGTACGTCTTCACGATCCGACCGATCCAAGCACCGAACGTACGGCACTTCCGAGTTCAGCACACGTTCAGCTCGATGACGATCCCCGGGCTCCGATCCAGCAAAGCTCCAGAGATGAGTTCCGTCAGCACGACGGCGTGGTGACGGTGATGATGTTCTACCGGCGCAGGGCTTCGCCTAAACTCCGCGATGATATGACCGAGGTGGAATATGGTGGAGGGGGCACCGCACACGGCTAAGGAACGATCCGTAGATCAACTTGTGTGTCTATGGGGTGCCTCCCGCCCCCGTATATAAAGGAGCCAGGGGGGAGGAGGCGGCCGGCCAAGGAGGGCGCGCCAATGGGGGAGTCCTACTCCCACCGGGAGTAGGACTCCCTTCTTTCCTAGTTGGAGTAGGAGAAGGGGGGAAGGAGGAGGAAGAGGGGAAGGAAAGGGGGGGCGTCGCCCCCCTTCCCTTGTCCTATTCGGACTAGGAAGGGGAGGGGCGCGCGGCCCCCTCCTGCCTCCTTCCCTCTTCTCCCTCGAGGCCCATGTAGGCCCAATAACCCCCCGGGGGGTTCCGGTAACCTCCCGGTACTCCGGTAAAATGCCGATTTCACCCAGAACGATTCCGATGTCCAAATATAGGCTTCCAATATATCGATCTTTATGTCTCGACCATTTCGAGACTCCTCTTCATGTCCGTGATCACATCCGGGACTCCAAACAAACTTCGGTACATCAAAACTTATAAACTCATAATAAAACTGTCATCGTAACATTAAGCGTGCGGACCCTACGGGTTCGAGAACTATGTAGACATGACCTAGAACTATTCTCGGTCAATAACCAATAGCGGGACCTGGATGCCCATATTGGTTCCTACATATTCTACGAAGATCTTTATCGGTCAAACCGCATAACAACATACGTTGTTCCCTTTGTCATCGGTATGTTACTTGCCCGAGATTTGATCGTCGGTATCCAATACCTAGTTCAATCTTGTTACCGGCAAGTCTCTTTACTCGTTACGTAATGCATCATCCCGTAACCAACTCATTGGTCACATTGCTTGCAAGGCTTATAGTGATGTGCATTACCGAGAGGGCCCAGAGATACCTCTCCGACAATCGGAGTGACAAAACCTAATCTCGAAATACGCCAACTCAACATGTACCTTCGGAGACACCTGTAGTACTCCTTTATAATCACCCGGTTACGTTGTGACGTTTGGTAGTACCCAAAGTGTTCCTCTGGTAAACGGGAGTTGCATAATTCTCATAGTTACAGGAACATGTATAAGTCATGAAGAAAGCAATAGCAGTATACTAAACGATCAAGTGCTAGGCTAACGGAATGGGTCATGTCAATCACATCATTCTCCTAATGATGTGATCCCATTAATCAAATGACAACACATGTCTATGGTTAGGAAACATAACCATCTTTGATTAATGAGCTAGTCAAGTAGAGGCATACTAGTGACTATATGTTTGTCTATGTATTCACACATGTATCATGTTTCCGGTTAATACAATTCTAGCATGAATAATAAACATTTATCATGATATGAGGAAATAAATAATAACTTTATTATTGCCTCTAGGGCATATTTCCTTCAGTCTCCCACTTGCACTAGAGTCAATAATCTAGATGACATAGTAATGATTCTAACACCCATGGAGTCTTGGTGCTGATCATGTTTTGCTCGTGAGAGAGGCTTAGTCAACGGGTCTGAAACATTCAGATCCGTATGTATCTTGCAAATCTCTATGTCTCCCACTTGGACTTGGTCCCGAATGGAATTGAAGCGTCTCTTGATGTGCTTGGTCCTCTTGTGAAATCTGGATTCCTTTGCCAAGGCAATTGCACCAGTATTGTCACAGAAGATCTTCATTGGTCCCGATGCACTAGGTATGACACCTAGATCGGAAATGAACTCCTTCATCCAGACTCCTTCATTTGCTGCTTCAGAAGCAGCTATGTACTCCGCTTCACATGTAGATCCCGCCACGACGCTTTGTTTAGAACTGCACCAACTTATAGCTCCAATAAAAACATGTATCCGGTTTGCGATTTAGAATCGTTCGGATCAGTGTCAAAGCTTGCATCGACTTAACCATTTACGACTAGCTCTTTGTCACCTCCATATACGAGAAACATATCCTTAGTCCTTTTCAGGTATTTCAGGATGTTCTTGACCGCTGTCTAGTGATCCACTCCTGGATTACTTTGGTACCTTCCTGCCAAGCTTATTGCTAAGCATACGTCAGGTCTGGTACACAGCATTGCATACATGATAGAGCCTATGGCTGAAGCATAGGGAACATCTTTCATTTTCTCTCTATCTTCTGCTGTGGTCGGGCATTGAGTTTGACTCAACTTCACACCTTGTAGCACGGGCAAGAACCCTTTCTTTGCCTGATCCATTTTGAACTTTTTCAAAAATTTATCAAGGTATGTGCTTTGTGAAAGTCCAATTAAGCGTCTTGATCTATCTCTTGATGCCCAATATGTAAGCAGCTTCACCGAGGTCTTTCATTGAAAAACTTTTATTCAAGTATCCCTTTATGCTATCCAGAAATTCTATATCATTTCCAATTAATAATATGTCATCCACATATAATATCAGAAATGCTACAGAGCTCCCACTCACTTTCTTGTAAATATAGGCTTCTCCAAAAGTCTGTATAAAACCATATGCTTTGATCACACTATCAAAACGTTTATTCCAACTCCGAGATGCTTGCACCAGTCCATAAATGGATCGCTGGAGCTTGCACACTTTGTTAGCACCTTTTGGATCAACAAAACCTTCTGGCTGCATCATATACAACTCTTCTTCCAGAAATCCATTCAAGAATGCAGTTTTGACATCCATTTGCCAAATTTCATAATCATGAAATGCAGCAATAGCTAACATGATTCGGATAGACTTAAGCATCGCTACGGGTGAGAAAGTCTCATCGTAGTCAACCCCTTGAACTTGTTGAAAACCTTTCGCAACAAGTCGAGCTTTATAGACAGTTACATTACCATCAACGTCAGTCTTCTTCTTAAAGATCCATTTATTCTCAATGGCTTGCCGATCATCGGGCAAGTTAACCAAAGTCCATACTTTGTTTTCATACATGGATCCCATCTCAGATTTCATGGCCTCTAGCCATTTTGCGGAATCTGGGCTCATCATCACTTCCTCATAGTTCGTAGGTTCATCATGGTCAAGTAACATGACTTCCAGAATAGGATTACCGTACCACTCTGGTGCGGATCTTACTCTGGTAGACCTACGAGGTTCAGTAGAAACTTGATCTGAAGTTTCATGATCAATATCATTAGCTTCCTCACTGATTGGTGTAGTTGTCACAGGAACCGGTTCTTGTGATGAACTACTTTCCAATAAGGGAGTAGATACAGTTATCTCATCAAGTTCTACTTTCCTCCCACTCACTTCTTTCGAGAGAAACTCCTTCTCTAAAAAGGATCCGATTTTAGCAACGAAAATCTTGCCTTCAGATCTGTGATAGAAGGTGTACCCAATAGTCTCTTTTGGGTATCCTATGAAGACACATTTCTCCGATTTGGGTTCGAGCTTTATCTTGTTGAAGTTTCTTCACATAAGCATCGCAGCCCCAAACTTTAAGAAACGACAACTTTGGTTTCTTGCCAAACCATAGTTCATAAGGCGTTGTCTTAACGGATTTTGATGGTGTCCTATTTAACGTGAATGCTGCCGTCTCTAAAGCATAACCCCAAAACGATAGCGGTAAATCAGTAAGAGACATCATAGATCGCACCATATCTAGTAAAGTATGATTACGACGTTCGGACACACCATTTCGTTGTGGTGTTCTGGGTGGCGTGAGTTGCAAAACTATTCCGCATTGTTTCAAGTGTAGACCAAACTCGTAACTCAAATATTCTCCTCCACGATCAGATCGTAGAAACTTTATTTTCTTGTTACGATGATTTTCCACTTCACTCTAAAATTCTTTGAACTTTTCAAATGTTTCAGACTTGTGTTTCATTAAGTAGATATACCCATATCTGCTCAAATCATCTGTGAAGGTGAGAAAATAAAGATACCCGCCGCGAGCCTCAACATTATTGGACCACAAACATCAGTATGTATGATTTCCAACAAATCAGTTGCTCGCTCCATAGTTCCGGAGAACGGCGTTTTAGTCATCTTGCCCATAAGTCACGGTTCGCAAGTACCAAGTGATTCATAATCAAGTGATTCCAAAAGCCCATCAGTATGGAGTTTCTTCATGCGCTTTACACCGATATGACCTAAACGGCAGTGCCACAAATAAGTTGCACCATCGTTATCAACTCTGCATCTTTTGGTTTCAACACTATGAAGATGTGTATCACTACTATCGAGATTCAATAAAAATAGACCACTCTTCAAGGGTGCATGACCATAAAAGATATTACTCATATAAATAGAACAACCATTATTCTCTGATTTAAATGAATAACCGTCTCGCATCAAACAAGATCCAGATATAATGTTCATGCTCAACGCTGGCACCAAATAACAATTATTTAGGTCTAAAACTAATCCCGATGGTAGATGTAGAGGTAGCGTGCCGACCGCGATCACATCGACTTTGGAACCATTTCCCACGCGCATCGTCACCTCGTCCTTAGCCAATCTTCGCTTAATCCGTAGTCCCTGTTTCGAGTTGCAAATATTAGCAACAGAACCAGTATCAAATACCCAGGTGCTACTGCGAGCATTAGTAAGGTACACATCAATAACATGTATATCACATATACCTTTGTTCACTTTGCCATCCTTCTTATCCGCCAAATACTTGGGGCAGTTCCGCTTCCAGTGTCCAGTCTGCTTGCAGTAGAAGCACTCAGTTTTAGGCTTAGGTCCAGACTTGGGTTTCTTCTCTTGAGCAACTTGCTTGCCGTTCTTTTTGAAGTTCCCCTTCTTCTTTCCTTTGCCCTTTTTCTTGAAACTAGTGGTCTTGTTAACCATCAACACTTGATGCTCCTTCTTGATTTCTACCTCCGCGGCTTTTAGCATTGCGAAGAGCTCGGGAATAGTCTTGTTCATCCCTTGCATGTTATAGTTTATCACGAAGCTCTTATAGCTTGGTGGCAGTGATTGGAGAATTCTGTCAATGACACTATCATCAGGAAGATTAACTCCCAGTTGAATCAAGTGATTATTATACCCAGACATTTTGAGTATATGTTCACTGACAGAACTATTCTCCTCCATCTTGCAGCTATAGAACTTATTGGAGACTTCATATCTCTCAATCCGGGCATTTGCTTGAAATATTAACTTCAACTCCTGGAACATCTCATATGCTCCATGACGTTCAAAACGTCGTTGAAGACCCGGTTCTAAGCCGTAAAGCATGGCACACTGAACTATCGAGTAGTCATCAACTTTGCTCTGCCAGACGTTCTTAACGTCGTCAGTTGCATCAGCAGCAGGCTTGGCACCCAGCGGTGCTTCCAGGACGTAACTTTTCTGTGGAGCAATGAGGATAATCCTCAGGTTACAGACCCAGTCCGTGTAATTGCTACCATCATCTTTCAACTTTGCTTTCTCAAGGAACGCATTAAAATTCAACGGAACAACGGCACGAGCCATCTATCTACAAACAAACATAGACAAGCAAAATACTATTAGGTACTAAGTTCATGATAAATTTAAGTTCAATTAATCATATTACTTAAGAACTCCCACTTAGACAGACATCTCTCTAGTCATCTAAGTGATCACGTGATCCAAATCAACTAAACCATGTCCGATCATCACGTGAGATGGAGTAGTTTCAATGGTGAACATCACTATGTTGATCATATCTACTATATGATTCACGTTCGACCTTTTGGTCTCCGTGTTCCGAGGCCATATTTGTATATGCTAGGCTCGTCAAGTATGACCTGAGTATTCCGCGTGTGCAACTATTTTGCACCCGTTGTATTTGAACATAGAGCCTATCACACCCGATCATCACGTGGTGTCTCAGCACGAAGAACTTTCACAACGGTGCATACTCAGGGAGAACACTTCTTGATTATTAGTGAGAGATCATCTTAAAATGCTACCGTCAATCAAAGCAAGATAAGATGCATAAAGGATAAACATCACATGCAATCAATATAAGTGATATGATATGGCCATCATCATGTTGTGCTTGTGATCTCCATCTTCGAAGCACCGTCGTGATCACCATCGTCACCGGCGCGACACCTTGATCTCCATCGTAGCATCGTTGTCATTTACGCCATCTATTGCTTCTACGACTATCGCTACCGCTTAGTGATAAAGTAAAGCAATTACATGGCGTTTGCATTTCATACAATAAAGCGACAACCATATGGCTCCTGCCAGTTGCCGATAACTTCGGTTACAAAACATGATCATCTCATACAATAAAATATAGCATCACGTCTTGACCATATCACATCACAACATGCCCTGCAAAAACAAGTTAGGCGTCCTCTACTTTGTTGTTGCAAGTTTTACGTGGCTGCTACGGGTTTAGCAAGAACCGTTCTTATCTACGCATCAAAACCACAACGATAGTTCGTCAAGTTAGTGATGTTTTAACCTTCGCAAGGACCGGGCGTAGCCACACTCGATTCAGCTAAAGTGAGAGAGACAGACACCCGCCAGCCACCTTTAAGCACGAGTGCTCGTAACGGTGAAACCAGTCTCGCGTAAGCGTACGCGTAATGTCGGTCCGGGACGCTTCATCTCACAATACCGCCGAACCAAAGTATGACATGCTGGTAAGCAGTATGACTTGTATCGCCCACAACTTACTTGTGTTCTACTCGTGCATATAACATCAACGCATAAAACCTAGGCTCGGATGCCACTGTTGGGGAATGTAGTAATTTCAAAATTTTCCTACGCACACGCAAGATCATGGTGATGGCATAGCAACGAGAGGGGAGAGTGTTGTCCATGTACCCTCGTAGACCGTAAGCGGAAGCGTTAGCACAACGCGGTTGATGTAGTTGTACGTCTTCACGATCCGACCGATCCAAGCACCGAACGTACGGCACCTCCGAGTTCAGCACACGTTCAGCTCGATGACGATCTCCGGGCTCCGATCCAGCAAAGCTCCGGAGATGAGTTCGGTCAGCACGACGGCGTGGTGACGATGATGATGTTCTACCGGCGCAGGGCTTCGCCTAAACTCCGCGACGATATGACCGAGGTGGAATATGGTGGAGGGGGGCACCGCACACGGCTAAGGAACGATCCGTAGATCAACTTATGTGTCTATGGGGTGCCCCCCGCCCCCGTATATAAAGGAGCCAGGGGGAGGAGGCGGCCGGCCAAGGAGGGCGCGCCAAGGGGGGAGTCCTACTCCCACCGGGAGTAGGACTCCCTTCTTTCCTAGTTGGAGTAGGAGAAGGGGGGAAGGAGGAGGAAGAGGGGAAGGAAAGGGGGGCGCCGCCCCCCTTCCCTTGTCCTATTCGGACTAGGAAGGGGAGGGGCGTGCGGCCCCCTCCTGCCTCCTTCCCTCTTCTCCCTCGAGGCCCATGTAGGCCCAATAACCCCCCGGGGGGTTCCGGTAACCTCCCGGTACTCCGGTAAAATGCCGATTTCACCCAGAACGATTCCGATGTCCAAATATAGGCTTCCAATATATCGATCTTTATGTCTCGACCATTTCGAGACTCCTCGTCATGTCCGTGATCACATACGGGACTCCGAACAAACTTCGGTACATCAAAACTTATAAACTCATAATAAAACTGTCATCGTAACGTTAAGCGTGCGGACCCTACGGGTTCGAGAACTATGTAGACATGACCTAGAACTATTCTCGGTCAATAACCAACAGCGGGACCTGGATGCCCATATTGGTTCCTACATATTCTACGAAGATCTTTATCGGTCAAACCGCATAACAACATACGTTCTTCCCTTTGTCATCAGTATGTTACTTGCCCGAGATTTGATTGTCGGTATCCAATACCTAGTTCAATCTCGTTACCGGCAAGTCTCTTTACTCGTTATGTAATGCATCATCCCGTAACCAACTCATTGGTCACATTGCTTGCAAGGCTTATAGTGTTGTGCATTACCGAGAGGGCCCAGAGATACCTCTCCGACAATCGGAGTGACAAAACCTAATCTCGAAATACACAAACTCAACATGTACCTTCGGAGACACCTGTAGTACTCCTTTATAATCACCCAGTTACGTTGTGACGTTTGGTAGTACCCAAAGTGTTCCTCCGGTAAACGGGAGTTGCATAATTCGCATAGTTACAGGAACATGTATAAGTCATGAAGAAAGCAATAGCAGTATACTAAACAATCAAGTGCTAGGCTAACGGAATGGGTCATGTCAATCACATCATTCTCCTAATGATGTGATCCCATTAATCAAATGACAACACATGTCTATGGTTAGGAAACATAACCATCTTTGATTAATGAGCTAGTCAAGTAGAGGCATACTAGTGACTATATGTTTGTCTATGTATTCACACATGTATCATGTTTCCGGTTAATACAACTCTAGCATGAATAATAAACATTTATCATGATACGAGGAAATAAATAATAACTTTATTATTGCCTCTAGGGCATATTTCCTTCACGGACAGGTCCTAGGGTTTCCCCCGGTACGCTCTGAGGGTTGAGAAGAGGTACACCCGACGTCCTTCAGGAAGGAGGGATGACACTAGAAAACGTCACCGTGTCGGTGTCAAAATGACATGGATTTCTCCCGACCCCCAAAACCCCACCACCCGAACAATGAGTGGCTCTCCACCAAACATGCCATCCACCAACATATGCCACCACGGCCTTACAGTCACCATCGTCGTCTCAGCATGGCCAACGTAGCAAGGCCAGTCAGCCCGAGACGAAGCAGCCGTAGACAAGGTCCAACAGGATCACAACCACGCTGGAGGGAACAACCTCCACCGTCATATACAGTAGCCGTCCGGACGCGACGACAAGAGCACACCGAGCCATTGGAACCGGAGGGCGGCAGCAACGTCGCCACCTGGAGGACGTCCTCCACCGTCAACGGCGGGTGTCGACCGGACACAGCAGCAGGGACACACCAGGCAAAAGGCCCGGTCGAGCCTGGGAGGCTCGTAAAGTCCCCACCGTCGTGCCGCTGCACGTAGGCCACCGCCGCCGCTACCCTCTAACAGCCCATAAGCTCGGCCAGACACATACAGGCCTGTGAAGCTCCCATCGCCACGCTGCAGCAGTGTGGCATCATCGCTGCCATCTCCGTCGC